>NC_133897.1:100304322-100362207 GCF_964199755.1 Larus michahellis | reverse complement strand
GGACAGTGAGAAGGTGCATCGGTAAACATGACCTAATACATTAAGCAAGTTTCCCAAGGAGTCCAGGAGATGGATATACTCCTCTCCAGAGCTTCTCCTGTAGGATTCCAAATTTGCAAGCACCATTTTTTGTAGTTCTTCCCAAACTCACTGCTCTTCCCTACCAGCACTACCTGTCTATTCAAAAATAATTACAAAGGCTCTTTTGAACCCAAACACACCAGTATGGCATCCTGTAGAGAGCCTGCCAAGCAGTTATTCAGGCAGAAGGCTTATGAAGGATACAGAACTTAAGACCCTTAAAAGGGTCACTGAGTGTTTTAGATATATAGATGCCACCTGCTCTCTTGCTCTCAGCTGGGGGCTCTTGAAGCATGTTGATAAGGATTTTGGAACTAAAGGACAGACAGAATTGTCAGCTTGCTTCCATCCTGCAGTTTATGGCTTAGGCTTGGATCTACAGCTGCCATAGCAACCAAAGCATTTTGAGAATTTCCAAAAAACTACAACAGGTCCTCTTAGTCCTTAAGCAAAAGTCAAAATTACATTTTTGGTTGATTTTATCTCAGTTTGGTTGATTTGACTCAATTACGCGACTCTTACTGAACAAGCAGAGCTAAAATTTCCACATAATGTACAAAAATAGCTATTTTCATCAGGTTTAAATATTCTGATGTCCAAATGTGAAACTTTTTTTGCAATGTTAAGGAAGAACAGATGCACGGAACTTTCCTCCATGGTGAGTTCTTCAAGTTCCATGAAGACTTTCCCAAGCAGAACCACATCAACTCGAATTTCACAGTCAAAAAAAGGGCAGGCTGAACTTCATTACCAATTACAATACCTTTGATGACTCCATAGTAGTCACAGATAAAATCAGGTTAGGGAAAACAAGTTCATGTCTTTTGAACTGGAAAGCGCATAACAATTACTTACTAAACAATTAAAAATTATTAATTATACCACTGGATGTAGGCCTTGCAGGGCCTAAAGAATATGTGCTGCTTGCACTTGTATATGCTCATTAATCACAGTCTGTTACTGTAATTTTAATGAATGTTTATCTTATTTTCTTTGTGTAATCCAATTACTTTTGTTTTTTTAACCATCGTCAGGGATCTCTTTGTCTCCGGCATCCTGCCAATCAGCCCCCTTTAGATGCGAACAATTCAATTCATTATCATTAAGTTTCTACTTTTAATCCCACTTCTGGGGGAACCATTGAAAGAAAATCCAGGAACAGAAGTCCTTGCACAGCAGGGGGAATGAAATGTGTTCTGAACACCTGAGCAATTATATGCAACAGTTTTCCAGAATGGTACTCTAATGTCTTTCTAAACTTGTACCACATTAACAATTAGATCATCTGTCATTTCTGCTTTAGTATTAAATTAATTGCAAATTGACTCTAGGATTGAGAAAAAAAATTAAACTGCTGGAGTGAATCTAAACATTTTGTGTTTGTTTATATTTTAATTGGCGCATTGCACCTGTCCAAATTATTTCTGTGATGCAGATGCCATTACTACAATCCTAGTTGATTATGACAGCCCCTCATACTAAAGACAGGAAAAATCATCCCATCAGATTAACCAGATTTGGTGAAAAAGCTATTTCTAACACCTGCAGACTTTTTCATGAGACATACATGTAACTATGTACTTAGACTAGAAGACGAGTAAACAAACAACAGCATGTTACTTTTAGCAAGAAATCTAGAACGGTGAGGATTTAATTATAAAGGCAAGTATTTAAAAGCATAAATAAAAATAAAAAATGTATATATTTTAGTAAATCAGAGACTAGAGGGCAGCCACAATTCCCCAGGACTGTCAGTAAACATGAGGCAATTGAGAAACCAAAGAGTATGGCCAAGGAATCTTTGTTAACAGAAATAAAGGAAGAAAAGACAAGCAGCACCACCAGCGCTGTAGGCTCACAGGAATCAAAACAGCAGCACTAACGTGGTGCTAGACTCCAACTAGATCTGCTGCCCTGCCTTGCTGATATGGCCGCACTAATTCTGGTGCTGTCACTTGACAGCAGCTTAGGGATCTCAGCATTGAGCAGCATGGCTTAGGTGCCAGAGTGCTTGTTCATACAGCCAAGATGGGAGTAAGCGAGTGTCTATCACCCAGTGACACAGCAAAGGCCTGACAAACAGAACAAGGATGGCTACAGCTGGCTGAAAAGCCAGGCTGACTTTTTTCCCAGGCTGAAGGATGCTTTCTTTCAGAGCATTCTCTTTTCAAACTTTCAGCATGCTTTCTACTTCAAATAAAGTCAAATTAAATTAAAAGTTTCATGGGACAAAAATACTGGAAAACCAGAAGTTCTGTGCAACACTGGAAGACAAAATATTTAAGCCTGACAACTAGAGAGTGTTTAATTAGAGCTCTTATTTTAATCTTGGATTTAGGTTTAGACATTTTTCTGGCTGCCACTGCCTAGCCTTCTAACTGCAATCATGCTACTTGGTAAGCCTGAGGTTGCTGCAATGCTCCACCTGAAAAATGGAGAAATATGTTTTTTTAATTGTTCTGTCTTTTAGTCAACATCTTCTGATATAGCAAAGGGGGTAGGTTTGGAAATAACATGATCCCGTTGCCTGACAAAGACAGGGGGCACTTACCCATCTGGACTGGAAGGTTGTAGAAGCTTTGTCCATCTCAGTTTGCTTGACTTCTGCTGACCACTCAGAGACACAAAAACTGTTGCTGCAGTGATAAATTCAGATAGCAGCTAACCAAGCAGGCAGCAAGTGAAGTCGTCTTCTAAAACCTTATTGGAGCCACACACAACTCTGGTAACAAGATCTTCGCAGCTTGGTATTCGGTCTTGGGAACTGGATGGCAATCTACTGCAGAAGTTCTGGTGGATTCAGCTTCTTGACATTCATCATGTTCATAAACCTATGGAGTTCACAAGTTCCTTGTTTTTGTCATCCCTTGTATTTATTCCAGTTCTTTATTCAAGTCTGGTAATACATCCACTTGACTAGGCAGTTGTTGTTCCTACTTGCCATATGCTCTTCTTTGTCTTTCTAAATATACTTAACTTTCCTTGTCTCTCTCATGTCTCAGGGAGCCTCAAAGCAAACAATGGTACAACTTACTACTTTTTAAACTCAGTGAGAGGCAGCTTATGCCAATGGTTTTTCATGCCAGCTATAGGCTACTCGGTCTGTAGATGAGGGGATGCGAAAGAGGCAGATGCATCTCTCGGCATTCTCCAAAGTACTGTTGATGATTTATAATCTGACAACATTTCTTTGCAGTAGCAAGCCATCAAATTATGTCTTTCTACCTGCTATGTGGTAAAAGAGACTCAGTACATTGTGGGAGAGATCGTTCAGCTGAACCAAAAGGTGCGAGGGAGTAATGCAGGATTCCCTCTGCCTCTGTCTGTCTTGTTTCTGACTCCTCATCACTTGGTGCTTTGCTAGCTATATCTGAGTCGTCAAGGGTAAACTGTCTGCACCCATGGGTAGCAGATTAACAAAGGTACTTTTTACATGAACTCTGGAAAGCAGTAAAGACAGTCTGGAGTCCCTGCAGAAAGAATCAGAAGCAGCAATTGCAGCGTGGGACTGGGAGACAGGACACTGGAGTTTTACCACATTCAGCTAGAGAGAAGAGGAAGAACTTCCTAACCTAGTGGGCTGGTCTACAGGTGTGAAAGACCGGAACTTTAAAATAATTGTCTCAAAGCTTGCTTAAGCTTCTGCAAATCAATGGCAGGCTTTCGGGCCAATAAGAAGCTTGCTTGTATCTATTTAGCACCTTCTGCAGACCATTCTCCTGCTTGCCAGTCACTACCCAAGATGGCCATCAGCTGAGGAGGGTGTGTTGCTCCCCCGGGTGGAAAGGGTGTATGCCTCTGGCTTTCAGAGTGGCCAGACCCTGCCTAGCCCCGGGCCCACTGGACCCTGTATTGTTAACTCCAAAATTGCTGAAGCCAAGCACTGCCCAAACAGCAAGGGGGCAGGAAAATCTTATGTGGCAACAGTGTAAAATGACAATTGGCTGGGCAAAGGCCACCGTCATGCTGATTGGTCAAGCTATGGACCGACCTGGGCTACCTGGACTATAACTGGTGTGGTGACCCACCACAATTTGGGAATTGGGACTGAGACACACCCCCCTGCATCAACCATGCATCAATGGGATGCCACTGAACGTCCATAGGACTGCTGAGACATCATCAGGCCTGTGGTGGTGACTATGCTCTTGTTACGCTCTGTAATATTGCTTCTCTTTTCTGCCTTTATCACTTGTCTCAGTGACTTTTGCTGGGGAATAACAATAAACCTGCAAACCTGCAGTGAGCGGCATCTGACCTCGTTTGCATCTTAATTTCACACTTGGAATCATTGCGAACCTCTCCTGGGCCCGATGTAGTCGGACTGGGACGTAAAACAGGCCAGGGTTTGCACTCATGCTTCTTGGTCCACCTGACCAACTTTCACCTTCTATGAAGAACAGCAGTGTCGGTGCTTACCAATTAGTTATCTGTACAAGTTTTTAACTCCACCACTGTGTTGTCACACACAGCCAAGGCCCCTTCCACCTCTCAAGTCATTGGCTCCACCCGCAAGTGACACTTGCCAATATGTGCTAGCCATAGGCACTTTCCATGGTAAATGTGCCCTGTTTGACTTTTCCAACTCTTCTCTGGGGAGTGAGGAAGGGCACTTCATTGTTTTCTCATAAAAAGAAGCAGAGAATCTGGTGAAGTTAGCAGTTTCTTATTGCCAACAAATACCTCATTTATTTAAGGACCTATTTTTCGAAACAGTGCATGGGCCATGACTATTTTTTAATCCAGGCCTGCCATTCCTTCCTGTTGCAGAGTACAAACTCTTTTGTGTTTCACTTAGTATAAAAATAATTCAGTGGGAGATTCCCCATCAGGATGAGTTGTGCATGACAGGCAATCAAAGGTCAGTGAGCAGACAGGAAAAAAAATGAATCGGTGCCCTTAACTGGACAAGAAATAAGCCTTTGTGAGATATACTTGTTTCAGCAAAAAAGCTAGGTAAGTGTTTTTGCAAACTATAATTTCTACTGATTATCGTAAAAGTTTTAGGAAAGGGGATCTTTTAGGATCCATACAAGCAGTTCCCCAAATACATCACACTCACCGATCCAAGGACTTCCGTACTAAAGCTAGATTCAGGCCAGATGAGAAAGAAATTATAAACAGGCTACCCAGGGAATTGTTCTGTGAGCATGACACTTCCATAAGGATAAACAAGCCAAGGCAGAACCGAGTTGATTGTTTTCTCCCCAGATGCAGTTGTGTGAATCTGGGGAAAAAAAAAAAAAGTTGTCCCAACCGCAGTGCAACAAATGGTAAGTAACAGTGCAAAGAGACTGTTTTTATGACAGTTTGTCTGATGAAGAAACAAAAGGGGGGGAAAAAAGGTACTGAGATGTGGTTTTTTGTACAGCTCCTCTCAGCTGGTCTACCTGGTGGCAGCCGCCTCCTCCTCTCAGATCTGTGGCTTTTAAAAGGTGACTTTGAAGTTTCTTTTTAACTTTTGAAGACAAGTTTATCTCTGCCTTTCTTTGTAAAAGCCCCTCCATTCTTAAACATATCTTGTCCATTTCCTCCAAGTATCTCTTTTAAGGATATATATATAGCTTAAAAAAAAGAAATCACCTCTCCCCTACAAACCTGAAGCTTACTGCTACAGGATGTTTTACATTTCAAAAGTCTATGTGAGTTAAAATGCAATTAGACAACCTCATGGGAAAAGAGGTTCATCAAGAGCTATTAAAAGTAGCAGCTTGGCTTTCCTTTGGAAGTTGGAAGTAGAAATTACTGCACAGTTTGTCCTCTTTTACTATCTTCTTAAGTGCTGCTCCCAGATAATACCAGACGGGAGCTAGTGATGCTAATGGACAACTGAGCTGATCCAAATGAACTGCTGTAATACTAGAGTCTCCAAAAAAATCAGTTGCGGCAAATATTGACTTGATGTTGTCAGTAGATTTAATGCATTTTTCCTATTAGTGAAAGATTCTGAAACAATGTCCTTTTTCTCTCAATTCTTAGAAATATATTCAGTATGGTCTTTCTGTTTCTGATATTGCAAGGTAAATTGGTTTAACTCCCACTGGAAATAACAAGAATTTTTATGAGTGACTCTCCTGGTTTCATTTCAGTGAGGGTCCCATGAAAAAAGGAGGGGAAAAAAAAAAAAAAAAAGAAAAATAATCTGGCATGTCTTTAAAATTAACAACTTTATGATCTCACTAAAAGACAGAGTTACAGTAGTCTGAGCATTCAAACTGCACATTTATATTCTTGGAGACTTTTGTTAATTCTCTTTAAGTTTATCCTCAAATATTTTAAGCCTGGGGAATTCAAAATGGGTTTTGTAATTTGTCAAAAAGTCTTGATTATTGTAATATTTTACTTCAAGCTGTGTTTTCAAAAATTGTCTTATTTCAATGTATTTGTGAGGGAAGGAATATAAAAAAGAAGTCAAGCTGTGGAAAAAAGAAGTTTGACATTCATGAACCTTTGCAAATGCTTGTATCTTTGTCCATGTGCTCTTTAGCTTTTCCAGACTCCTTAATATACAAGATTTTCTGTGGTGAGTTACAGAAACAGACGATCATGCAGTATTTGAAGACAGCAGCTAACCCAATACTGATGGCCAGATGTGGTGTAATCTTGGCTGGGATTAATGGGATTTCAGAACAGCTCTTGACCTCACTGAGATCAGGTCAGGGAAGGCCAGGTGAAAACAAAAGAGGAGCCCTGCATAAAGAGAGTTGAAACGGTCTATTTGTGAAGGTAATTGCATGAAACCAGGGTTAGGAAGTAGCTGAGCAAAGTAAGGCATCACTTAATACAGAACATGTGTGTACGAGGAGAGGTACAAGTAAGGGTACAAAAATACATTAAGTCTGGTTGAAAGTATCAACAAAGTGGTGGGTAAAGGAGAACTGCCTAAAGCAGTGTGTAAGAACCTTCACAAAGTCTTTGGGGAAGGTCCTTTTGATGAAGACTGTTGCAGCAAGCAGCACCACTGACAAGAAGAGGGGGAATAAACAGTTTCACGGTGGGAAAAGAGCGAAATCAAGATGCCTCAGTGTCCTGCCCAAAGATCAGCACTGCTCATTTGTATTCTAATGATCTGGAAAAGGAGAGAAGCATGATACCACAAAGTTATTTCAGGTTTATCCTCACAATGATCTCTGAACTTGAATATTTGGAACAAGTTAATCTGGTAAAGTGATCAGGAACAATGAACTAGAAAATGAAAATCAGCCTTAATGAGTACAATATAATATACATTACAGAAAAAGGTAAATACTCTTATGTTAATGCATTCTTAATTAATTGCATCAGGACAAGAAAAGATGCATTTTAGTTTGAGTAGATCAAGAAAATCTTAGCTCAGAGTTCAGTAATGGTTAAATTACTTGACAAAATGCGTGCATGTGAATGGAATGGGAAAATACGAAAAATTTACAGTCTTTTGATATACTCTGAAGAGAGAGCTTTCACCGATAGCTGTATGCTCAACCTTATTATGCATGAACGTAAAGATGTAGCAGAATTAGAAGGTTGGAGAACTTCATACTGTTTCTTCAGATGTAGTATGCTTGAAGAAAAAAAAAAAGGCCATTGTGAACTTCAAGGTCTTAATCTGCAAGACAGGAATAGTAGTATTTAATCTGCAGGAAAAGTGGAAGGAAAAAGAAATGTGCTGGAAATGAAAACAGACACAAAATGAAAACTCTAGTAAAGGCGAAGCATTGACAGAAAACACTGAGTGACCAGGAAGGGACAGCATGAAATGCCTTTGGCTGACTTACAGGAAATAGGATCGTTTTTTAACATACGTTCTTTTATTGAAAACGTTCTTTTATTGAAACATTCTTTTATTGAAAAAATTTAGCTTTCATTAAAAAAAAAACTAATATAAGTATGAAAGGAGTGATTACACTTGAATATTGTAATGGATACAGAACCATCTACAGCCAGATATCAGAGTGGGAAATGGCATATACTACAGAAAAGAAGAGAAACTTAGCCAAATTAATCTTTAAAGAGATAAAATTTCATAAAATTTAAGTCTACTTAGAAGAACTTAGTACAGAGAAAAATCTGACTAAAACCAAGCAAGTGTCAGATTTGTGTTTTAAAGTAAAGATGTGAGTGTGGAAGGATACAACTGGACAATTCTGAGAAAATGGAGGGGTGTGATCATGAAAAACAAAGAAAAATGCTCTCAGATTCTAAACCGTTAATACATCTATAAACCTTTGAATCCTTTCTACAAATAGAACCACAACTTAGAAACTACTTTGGAGAGCAGACAGGGACAAATGTTTCACAATCTGTCATAGCTTGCTTAAGGGTAAAGAAGGAAATGGATGATATTAAGGACTTTCTCAAAGCAGGAAATACAAACTGACCTCTTTAAATGTAAAGAAGAAACAAAACAGGACAAATATCCTCAGAAAAATAACACACAGAGAAAATAATCCAAAGTACAAGCTGAGTCACTGAGACACAGTAGCAGAATGTAAAATAAGAAATCAAAAGACACAAAAGAAAGAAGACACCAAAGGAAAATAAAACTATGGGTCAACGAAATTTCCCAGGTTCTCTGACAAACACTGTACTGTGTCACAGCTTCACCCAGCTCACTATTTGGGTAAGCAGCAGCTAAACAATCACTTTTTCAAAGGGATGGGGTGAATTTTCACATATTATGGAAAATAGTAAGTGCAAAGAATATAAAATTAAAGATAGTTTCAAATTCAGGGTGAATAATAATGGAGGAGGGAAAACAAGGAAGGAAATAATTTCAGATTAGATGGGCATCAAATACTGAAACTTGAGGGTTAGGATGCATGGGGGGCTATACAAGAATGACAGTAATATGAAAAATACCAAAAAGATAGATGAATTTTAATCACATTTTATGCTGTAAAGGAACATAATCATCTTTATTCAATGCACTTAGTATTACAGTTGATAATTATAAACATGTTAGAAAAATATCATGAGGTTCATACTGTCGGAGGCAGAATTAAGTCCTCAAAACCAAAACAATAATAAAATATGGTTACCCAATGCACAGCTGTGTTACAATCTTTAAAGGGTTCAAAGACCCCACAGGATGGTTCCATAAGCAAGAGAAAGATAAAACTGTTCTGTTACAAAAAAACCCCACTGTGTTATTAAAAATGCCAAGCACAGCCTAATTGGTCATCAGGCTATACAAATAAGGAAAGGGGTAGCTGGTAAATTGACCATCACTACCTGTTTTGTCTTAAAGCACGTACTGCTAGATGTGGAATACACTGTGATTTCATTCGAGTCAGAAGTTATTTAGCAGGAAAACTGATTCTCCCCAGGGAAGGCCACCTCCCTCCTTTTCTTGATTTCTTAGGATTCTTCATAAATTTTGGGAGGTAGACTAGAAACTTAACTCACGATTCATCTGAATACAAGAGCTGCACAAGACAAAACAGATTAAAATGTAACAATGTTTTTAGAAGAAATGGATCTGAGTACTGAGCCTAGGTAGGGTACTCATTTTTCTCTACAATCCATACATTGTCTGATGTGTTCCTGCGGCAGGACTTTGTATTGATTGAAATCTTGAGGTGGCTCTAGCTACACCATCTCTGAAAAGGAGTTCCAAGAAGAGACCAAAAGCTTCTATTAGTGCCACTATTAATAATAATAGCAATTATAATTGTAAGAAACATTATTTGAGTGAACTCAAAGCAAGTAGGGAAGACAGAATGGGAACTAAAATGATTTCTACAGTCAGCTGTCTGCCTACCCACTGCGTGTCTTTCTCCTAGGCAAGCAATTCAGAGGCTTTCTGAGTTGCAGAAAGCTCTGCCTTTGTCCCCTCTGGGCCCTGCTACTTTATTTTCATCCCCTCAGAAGCCTGCCTGTTTGATCCTTGCTCTTTCCTGTGGTCTCTCAATCTCTCTGCAGGAACTGCACACTCCCAGGTTTGTGTTATTTCCACCACACCCTGAGGTCTCCAAATCTTTCTGCCCCAACATGCTCATTTGCTCTCCAAGGGAAGAGGCAGACTCTCCCTCCCTCCTGGGATTGCAGTTGACCCAGTCGTTTAAAGGAGTGTAGCAGAAATAGGAAAAAACCCTCTGCAGAAAGACTGATCATCACAGAATGGTGGTAAAACCTTTCCGTGGTTAATTCACCATCCATAGTTGTGATCAGCGGTCTAACTGCTTAGTGGTCTGGCTGGCATTCAGAGCCAAAACACCAAAAATAAAAGATATTTGTGGAGACTGAATGCGCTACTGCTGTGTTAGCCTTAAGGGTGAAAGGATCGTGCATATATTTTGTAAAATAGATAAGAGAAAGTGATGAAAATCAAACAGATAAGAAAATACAATGATGTGCTACCGGGTCAATGGTGGGAGGTAAACCAGAATAAAGTTTCTCACCTTTAGGAAAAAAAGAAAAAGAAAGCAAACAAGAAAAGCAAAAGAGAACAGAAAATCTTACACAAACAAATTGGCTCTGAAAAATTTACATTTCTGACTTGTGTAGGGAGTTTCTGTTCTAGTGAATGGAGCTTCTCCTTGCAGATTTAAGTTAACCAGAAAAACTAGGCAGGGCTGGCTTCTTTTGTTTCTGTTGCTTACTCCAGAGAGAGCAGTGAGGCAGGTTTTTCATTAAAACAAACAAATAAACAACCAAATAAAGAATGGATTAATGCAAATAATATAATAAAGCGTGCTTCTAAAGAATGGGTAGGGCTGGACATTTGTTGGAGGAGCAGAATAGCTATTATTAAAATACATTTACTGCCCAAACTTTTTCAAAAATTAATTTCAATAGACACTTACATGTACATTAACCACCATCTTAAAAGTTTGCCACACTCTTCTCAGAAACTTTCCCTAGAAAGATAAGGAGCGTGGTGTCACTTAAACCATACTGGGCAATCTGCTGTAGTCAGTCGTTTTGGGATTCCCTTCTCAATGGCATATATCCCACAGGTCTTCTGACAAATGCTGAAAATTGCAGTGTGAAACCTTATCCAAAAGTACAGACTGAAAGAGGCTGAAAGTTGTATGAGGACATTGTTTTTTCACTTGTGTTTTGGGAAAGAAATAAATGCGGTCTAAAAAAAATTAACAATAGATTTTTAAAAAATTAAATAATTACTCTATACCGTTTCCATTGTTGCAAATTTGCTGATCAGACTTCATACGCATCACAAAAGGGAAATAGATAACTGAATAATATTTTTTCTAACCCCCCGAAAATCTATGTTGATTGTTTCTCTAGAAATATTGTATGAGAATTTTCAAATACACTCAGCTGGAGCAAGTAAGAGAGATGTAAGAAGGGAATTCTTCTTTCCACCCTCCATGAAAGAAAGCTTTTATAAAATATTTCACAGGCAATACCCCAGTGATCTTAGCTACACTCTCCAGAACATTGTCTGCTGGCGGGGCTGGGGAGAGTTGCTCCGACTTGGGGTAAGTGCTTGGATTTCCACTTCTCTTGGATGTTCGTGACTAGACCAGTAGCCATGACGGTACTTGTTACAGTAATCTTTACATACATATGAACATGCCACTTAAGGAAGTTCACTTTGTGAAGAATGATAAACTGGCATCCTCGTTATTAGCAATGCAGATTATGTATTGCTCCACAGTGTGAGAAAGCATCCCCTAGAAGGGAACACATGAACACGCGCAGAAGTGTTGCATGCAGAAGAGAAAGATACTCATCGTGAAGAAGCTGCTCCGTCATAGAAGACTACAGAAAAGGATGCAGAAGAGGGGCAGCTGCACAGAAGTATGGACTTTCCAGTGCCAGACACTAAACCCTCCTTAAACAGGTGTCTGGCCCTCGCTTGAGTTACTGAGCCTTATTAGAGAATAAAGTGCCTAAGTAATGGATGGAATCTGGCCCATAATTATTTTAATAAAACATGCATATATTATAACGTCTCACATATTCTTTTAGCCTGTTCCTTTTGTACCAGACAAACACTGATTTAATTTCATTTAATTTTGTTAATTAGTACTGTTTGCAGGAATAAGGGTGGACAGTTGAAATAGTTTCTTCCTCTGCAGGCTTTCCTACCCTCAGTAATATTTAAAATCCAAAGGCCAGGTTTTGAAACTCTTCCAAGACACACTGTTTCATTGCCACCCTGGAAATGTCAAGAGTGCACAAGGGTATTTCTTCAAAGAATACCAGAAAAAATGCAGGCTCAGGATCATGTCAATAAGAATCTAAATAACTTATTCATTCAAATAACCACTATGTTTACTTGTAAATCCAGGAGAAAACTAGAACTTTTAAGTATTTATGCTTTAAAAAAAAATTTTAAAAAGGAAAAAAAAAGCCAAGGCAATGAGAAGGTGCAAAATACAGGTAGAATTGCCATATTTAAAATAATTTTTTTTCCTTCAAACAGTAATAGAAATGCATCAAATGAACAAAAACATTTCAGTTCAACTATGCGATTTCTACCTCTCCCTTGACTCCTACCATCAATTTAAAAATTGGAAGATACTAAGAAATTATCTTTTCTCAATCGTTAAACTAAGCAACAATTGTTTCACTATGGAAAGATAATATGTAGTGTCTTCCTCATTAATTTGATTCTGCCTCTCACGAAAGCTAATTCCCACTTCATCACTTGCTTTAAGCACAATGTACTCCTACAGATCCACAAGGATAGGTCACCAAAAAACCAGAAGAGTCTCTTACAGCCTTGTGCCAGGAGACACAGAGCAGGACTACAATGAAGATTTGTTTTTATATTTCCATCAATCAGCAACAATAACAAGAACAACAAATCATACACTGTAACTTGTTGCAGTAGACAACAGTGATGTGATTTCCAGCTGCTTTTTATTAGCAGTCTAAGTAGATATCTCTTCTCAGGTTTCCATTCCCAATACCACTTGGTATTTTAAGAGAACATTGAAAATCTACTTATGCAAGGGAGTAGAGGGGGGACACTCCACTTCTGACTTTGGGAGGTAGATAAGAAGTGGTTTCTGAAACCATTTCCACGATGGGGATTAAAGATGGAGCACAGAATTTTTCTAAGAGGAAAGAAAGGAGTAAGACTTATTTCAGTGGTCCCAGACCTTTAGACAGTCAGGAAAGCGGGACAGAAATTGTCTCCCCCTTTTCCTTCTTCATCACTGGGATGCTTTGGGTTGTTCCGTGCAGGTTTCAAAGTATTTCAACGCTTTCACTAGTGTGGAAACCGAACTGCAATGAAATATTTTCCTTATACTCAACATTTATCTCACTTTCTACAGTAATAGTTAATGTTTTGCTCTCACTTTCTCAAAATATCCCTCAATTGTGACTTTACTCTTCTGATCTTTGCCTGCCTCACAGTTGTTTCTGTGAGTCTATTAATGCTCTCACTAAAGCCAATGCAGGAATCAAATGCAAAACCCTAAAAACTTCTATTGCAATAAAGACATGAAGCTTCTGACGTAAATTTGCTCTGCAAACCAGTCACTTCCACCTACTAGTTGATTTATTTTTTTTTTTGCATTCCGTTGAGCTACCCCCAATTTCTCTTTCTATTTCTAATAATGAAGTGATCGGAAAAGGATGCAATGTTACAGATTAAGTAACCTGAAATGGACAGGCAACAAAACATACAATTCAAAACTGTGTTAAACTGTTGTTGTCTCTTTATTGAATGTTTTTCAGGTTTCTGCTTTCTATGAGCTATATATTTATATAAAATTTGGGTTACTTTTTGATCAGGTGGATTGCTTTACTCTTGCATTTTTTACACGAGTGTATTGATGATGTAAAGGTGATGTAAAGTGTTTTTACCTCACCTTGTCTCTGATTTTACTCACAGTGTCTGAGGGTTTTTTTCAGTTTCCTTCGCCATATGTACCATCAATGTGTTTTTCAGCCATTTTGCATAGACAATTCAAAACAGGATTAAATATAATTGAGCCTAAGAGTAAGTTACTGTTTGTAAAATATGGAAAATTTTTACCAGAAAAATTCTTTACGTAGACCACTATTATTTTCATATTTGAATAACTCATGGTTTGGGCATTGTGATTTTACAGCTCTTGTCTATAAGCATAGTGGATTTCAACTTGCATGAATTTATTTATGGCAGTACAAAACACCTCTGTTATGGGAAGATCTGACTGAGTTTTATTAGTCATTGCAGAGAACAGAGTGCCTGCAGTGCAGATAGAGCACTGAATGGCTCACTTTGTGATGCTGAGGAGTTCAGTTTGAGCTGCTAATTTCCAGTATTCTTCTAAGGACTCCTTGCCATGCTGTAAAACTGAAAGCTCAAAATCTGTGTTCCATGGATTTGGGGTGGGGGGGTGGGGAGGGGGGAAGAAAAAAAGATGACAAAAAGTAGAAAAGGGAAAATACGACGCATATTTTCTCCACCTTCAATGATTTTTTCCCTTTAATTTTCAATTTAGGGATTTTAGATTTTTTTCCCCAGTATTTCCAGAAATTAGTTACCATTTTCATTAAATTTCAAAAAGGCCATTCATCTGTTTACCTTATTCCATTCCAAGTTCTCATGGATTTTAACTGCTGTGCGATGTGTCTCTATCTATCAGCGTTCAAAAATATTTCCCCATTGTGACCAAAAGGAGTAACATCAATGTTCAAAAGTCATTTGAGGAAAATTCCATATCCAAAAATAAAATCTTATTGTTATCCCACATTCCTAACTTCCTGATACAAATTCGAGCAGCTCCTGTCTGATCAGACAATAAATTCGTTATTGATAACATCTTTGTTAAATATTGAAGGCATTTATGGTTATAGTTACACAGAGTTTTGGAAGATTGAACATTTTCCCCACAGTCAAAATGAAAACATTTGGTATTTTAAAACTCAAAGGTGTATGTGCACATATATAGGTATAGCTTTATATATATATATTATATGCAAATATAATTATATTTCTACTGGACTGGAATTGAAAAGAGTGCTAGTGACTCAGAAGAATTTTGACGTTTCCATTTTAGACGTGGCCTTGTTTTGCAATTTTTAAAAACTTATTATTATTTTTCCCAGGCTTTACTGAGGTCTGTAATTCTACCAAATACCATTACAAGCAACAGTAATAAGACAACTGTTCAACGACGGGTCCAGCTCTACAGAGCAAAAGAGGCGAACAATCTCTAGCAAAGCGGTAAGATATTGCTTACTGTTGACTGACCTTTCCCTAATTGTGTATGCTTTACAAATAAACCACAGGGACAAGGGAGGTAGGAAGGCCCCTCTTCTGCATCCTTACAAAATGAGTTTCTTTTTAAAGTGAAACAGCATTATTGATCAAAGCAAAGGCTAACACCGTATGTAAAGAAGAAACAGCTGGCAGTCACCTTTCTGTCACTCACTTACACACTTGCACACAGACCCACACTTATTAAAAACAGGTCAGATCGGATTCCAGGTTCACCCTGCAAAATTAATGACAACCTTGCAATAAAGTAACAGCATGAATTTGAGCCTTGTAATACAACGTGATTACTAGCGTTTTTATTAGCTGGGTTTGAGCAGCAGGCAAGGCCGGCTGGTATTTGACACACAAACAGGGATGTTACCAGGTGCGCCGCTCTAAAGTGTCACATCAAAGTCGCAGCCCTGCTGGCTTGGTTTACACCTGAGCCAATTAGCCTGGGAGATCAGACGAGGCTGAAAAAGAATACGTCTTCTTATTTTTGTGCTGGAGAGAATCACTTGATCCCAAGTAAGATGATACAAGGAGAACAATAGTAGATAAAGTATGGCAAAGGAGGAAGCGGGCACGAGGTGGGGGAATTGGCGAGAGGCTGTGATAAGAGGACTATCATCAAATAAAACGCAAAGTGGAAAGCAAAAGTGCCATATGCCTGTCCCTCTCTCAGTGTGTTTGTCAGTCTTTTGTTGGCAACAAAGGGGCTAATTGAAATGAAACAATCTCCACTCTGTTTGCTGGCACATCAAATATGCTGTAAGATCTGCTGGTTCTTGCTCCTCCTGAATTATTGAAGAATCATGGCTTCCAGAGAAGAAAAAAAAAAAAAAAAGTGTGGAGGGATCTTCAAAATACACCACTCTTTTTCAGTGATGGATTTGTTTTTTTAAGGGCTGTCTTCTGGCTTCCACAGATTTCGTTAAGAGTAACATAATAGCAGACCTGTACAAAAGATGTAAGAACTTAAACTGCACGAGTTAACTGGGGTACCCCATTCAAAGTTCAGTGTCTGAGCCTCAGCCTTCAGATACTTTGAAATGTCTTTAGTGTGACAAACCATCTTTTGCTGCAGGAAAGCAGGTTTTCAGCTGTGAGTTTTGCCTCCTTTTTGCTTTATTTTACATATGAAAACAGTTTAAGAAAACAGAAATGAAAACTATTTCAAGGTTGCAAAATCAAAAAGTATGATTTTTTTTCCACCAGTTTATTTGGCAGCGACATTCTCATTACATAAACATGAAAGGCAAACGCTGCTGTATATTAAGGCAGACTTTAAAAGATTCAGCATTAAATGCTGAATTAAATAAAAACTGACCTGTCTAAAGTTGAAAAGCAGACATAATTGAAACAGGTGTTTGCAAATGCTGTGGTTTAGTATTCATGAAGCTATATTTTAAATTTTCACCAATTTACTCAGAAATCAGATAAAAAAATCAGATTAAAAAAATCAGATAAAAAAACCCCAAACAAACAAACAAAAGAGCAGAACTCTTGTATATTGAGTAGAAGTAGGAAACTGTTTATTCAATTAAAATTGATCCTTGTAGGGTATTAACTGCAGGTAAATAACTTTACTTTCGTGAGAGACATCTACATGGCCAGCAGATCCAGAGAGGTGATTCTGCCCCTCTACTCTGCTCTCGTGAGACCCCACCTGGAGTACTGTACTCTGGAGCCCTCAACACAAGATGGACATGGGCCTGTTGGAGTGAGTCCAGGGGAGGGCCACAAAGACAATCAAAGGGCTGGAGCACCTCTCCTATGAAGACAGGCTGAGAGAGTTGGGGTTGTTCAGCCTGGAGAAGAGAAGGCTCCAGGGAGACCTTATAGCGGCCTTCCAGTACCTGAAGAGGGCCTACAGGAAAGCCAGGGAGGGGCTGTTTGCAGGGGCATGTAGCGATAGGACGAGGGGTAATGGCTTTAAATTAGAGCAGGGCAGGTTTAGATTAGACATTCGGAAGAAGTTCTTTACAATGAGGGTGGTGAGACACTGGAACAGGTTGCCCAGAGAGGTGGTGGAGGCCCCATCCCTGGAGACATTCAAGGCCAGGCTTGATGAGGCTCTGAGCAACCTGATCTAGTTGAAGATGTCCCTGCTTACTGCAGGGGGGTTGGACTAGATGACCTTTAAAGGTCCCTTCCAACCCAACACGTTCTATGATTCTATGATTCTATGATTCTGTGACTCTATGATTCTATGATTCTATGACTCTATGATTCTATGATTCTATGATACCTGAGTAGGTCACCACATTTATTCCCCATATGTCTTCTTTCTAGCATAGAATTTCAGTATTTCATTATAGCTATTATTGAGACCAACTGAAGTCACCAAAATTCCAAATGGAATGATTCTCTATGGGAGGGCTGGAGAAGAAGTAAAACAACTTCTTACCCCATAGTAAGAGGGGCAGATAAATGTCTCCCATGAAGAGGCAGTATTTCTAGTTGGACAATCTCTTTGTCACTCAGTGGGAGATGACTTCAAAGAGCTGAGACCCAGAGCAATCATGTGGCAAGGGGATGCACTAGCTCCAGAGATTGACAGCATTTTCAGTAGACACTCTCCTCTCCACTGTGCCCTTAAGAGTGGGTGGGTGAAAAGAAACAGCCTAGTTGCTGCTGGGCTAGAAAAGCTGTGGCATCTGACCTTTTCCCTAGACTGTTTGTGCTTTCCAGAAAAATATTTGGTAGCCCTCTCTCCGTTCTTCCCCAAGTCACCTGAAGAGCAGCAGCAGCTCCTCAGGACTCCCTGAGAAGGCTGGTGTCTAAAGCCCATGCCTGAGATTTGGGTTCTCAAGCTCTCTGACTGGCGGAAAGCTTTATAAAAGGTGGGTGCTCCTGTCAGAGCCAGGACACAGCGTGAGTGAATGACTTTGACTATGGTCGTATTTCACAAGTACCTAATTTCTTGTACCCTGCATTTCTTTGACTAGGGATATGTGGAATAGAAAACTCCACACAGTTAACCTCAAGCACCAGGAAAATTCTTGCCAGTATGCCATGCACCTAAAGTGACACAGTTAAGTCTTTTCCTTCTCAGTCCTTGGGAGTGTGGGCTCCTCCACTACGGCTATTTACCTTAGAGATTTGGTGGTCCACTGCAACGTAAGTGAGGAGGTTTTGTATTGTGTCTAGGAGCTGTTCCCTTAGCTTTGACACAGACAATTGTCCCTCATCTTAATAGACCTGGAGCCTTCTCAGGAAGGGTTCTAGTTCTTTCGTGATTATTTCCTTCTTTTAGGATCTCTGTCAGAAGCATAGATATGTTCTCAGTTAATGTATTATGCAAGGTTAAATCTCTGGATGCCCAAATTACTGCTGTTACACAAAATACCTTGTGTAGAAATCTGAATTCATACTCATTTGATTAATTGCAGCCAACTGATATCAGTTTAATCAAGAGTTTAATCAGTTCCTCCAGTATATAGAACTGATCACATATAGATGTGAAATAATTTTACTTCTTTTTTTTTACTGCTTACAATCTGTAAAGAGACTTATGTATTTGCAAATTCATGCATCAAAGTCTTTGAAAATAATTTATTATGATCTTGCTTGAAGCACCTGAAAATACAGTCAAAAATTACCAGGATAAATTTTTCTTCACAAAATTTTTAAGTACATTTATTTTTCAAAATTTAGATTTTGGAAATATTTGGGTATTTGACATTTCTCCCAACAAAACCTTACTATCACACATGAATATGCATGCTTGTCATTCCTCCAGTAATTTTTCATTCATTGGCCAGAGTCACCCAAATATGACAGAGGAGTAGATTTGTTAGAGAGAATAACTCCTACAAGCCTTGTCAAAATAGACATTGGTAGACATTTATTACTGTCCTCACTGAAGAAAAGGCTCACGTGGAGAGAATCCGCACAGAAGGAAACCCAGTAAAAGCTCCCACTGTGGGAAAACTTCAATCACATTTTCCATCAGAGACTGCACCTTCTTAAATGCCAACTTCATCAATCTTTGGTATGAATCCATAAAAATGAGTGTCCATGCTTTTTATGCACAGAGAACTACTTCCATCTTTTTTTTTTCTCCAGGCTGTTACAAAATTTACCTTTGTTCTTTTAGCTCTTTTTCATTGCATATAAAAGAGAAGGGTGAGAGGAGATAGGAGTCATGGGGAAAAACAAATTATGAAACAAAGGACCGTGTCCTCCAAGTATACTTTAGAATCTGAACTGCAAAAATTTCATTGGTAAATGTACAAAATGTCAACAATTTTAACAGTTTGTGATGTTTAGTTCATCATCCAAAAAATATCCAGGCAAGTCCAGAAATATTTTTTCTCATTTGTTTCAAGATTGTCCTGGTAGCACTACATTTACATAGCACGTAATTCTTTCTGCAAGCAGCCTGCTCCATGCTACTGAGACAGTTTAATTTCTTAGTGCTAGAGACTAGTTTTTCCAGAGTTATTACTGTTACGTTAAAACTGAATTGTTGCTGATTACTGAAAGTTGTGATGTTTTAATCACTTCACTTTAGTCACTGCATTCATAAAGACATGTTGCTATGTAATATATCTGTGTCAACATCTGCTATAGGATTTTTTTTTAATTAAATACAAAATACAATACATATTGTACTACAGCTCAAGTAGGTTTTTTTCAATATAGTCTATGAAGAGAGAGTGTAAACAGCAAGATCAGGTTGGCTGGAGTCAGAACCCTCCCAACAAATCAATTAATGCTCCTCTACTCCCCTTAATGCTTTTAAATTAGATTAACAGAATGCTGACCCTCCTTTAATAAAGCCTAGTTTCGCCCTGTGGTATGCATCTAGATACTAATATCAAAGAAACAAGCCTGACAAAGGGAGGATAAAACTTACCAGTAGGCCTTGGTTCCCTGCTATTAGGATAATTGCTCAGGCTGTAGAGATGTTAAATTATGTTAAATATGCAGACTTTCTTTTTTCTCTTTTTTTTTTTTTTTTTAACTGAGTGTGTATGGAAAGAATTCACTGGCAGAAACTTTTGCGTATTCTACGACTGTTCCATTTTAAAGAACTCAAAGTTGGAACTAAATAACAAACAGTATGTTTTCAATATGAAGTTGTAGGAAAAAACACTACATGCAGTCAGTTCTCTATTGTAACTATTTCTAAACTGTCGTATTTCAAATGACACCAAAAAACCTCAGAAGCTGGAATAACATAAAGAAGGCCCAACAAACAGCTGAAAATAAACAACTGCATCATATATGTATGTGACTAAGACATTTATAGTATGTACAACAAAACATATAACTGACTTGATTTCTGAAAACAATGTGCTGAGATTTGGAAAAAGACAAAATAGAAGTGAAGTGCCAGGTCCAGGAATTCAAGAATTGCAGTATTGCTAACACTATTTGATCATCTCCACAACCGTGCAAGTAAAACAGTGATTTCTTTACCTGCTCTGTGATTGCATATTGCAAAAGCTTTTCCCTAGAAACATCCTTTCAGCACAAACTAGGGCTTTGTTCACTTCATTGAACTTGTGATTGTGCCATACTGGAGTCCCTGCTACTATCTTTCTGTGGAGTTTTTTTTTCCTGGGTATAAATATTCTCTCTAGTATTGACTCATTTATGATGGTCCGGGGGTTGTGGTGAAACATCTATCCTCTCCTCACCTATCTGCAGAGGGGAATAGGGAGAATGTAGAATGTAGCCACAAGCTGCTTCTCATATTTTCAAAAATCTGGTAAAAGAGCTGATATTTTTCATTGGTAACTTGGAGTCAAGGGTGATTATCACCTGTGCAGTCCAGACTTACATACACAGAAAGCTTAGTTTTCTTCTAAGTGTTCTTTTCTTGGCTGGAGATCTAGTTTATACGGACAAATTAGCTTTACAAGTGAAAAATCAAGAAATGGAAAAAATGTATTGGTGAAAATGTAGTTATGCCTATTCAGCTTAAATTAGGTTGATGGGGTTTTTTACCTCATTGAAAAGACAGTTCAAAATGGTGGCTTTGAACAGATGTTTCTAACCACTTTCACACACCTTTAAAAATAACTGGCTGGTAGGCAGCCTCAAGCTATTTGTCATACTAAAGAGGCTGATGAAAGGGACCACGAAGCAGTAGAGCTCCCCAGAATTCCTCTAATGGCTTTCAGAGAGTTCCCGCTATTAACACTAGTACTGGCTGCCTGGTGAGATAAAGATATAGGACCATTAACCCCATATACTCCCAGCCTGGATTCATCTCGCCAAACTTTGAACTGTAAATGACAGGGCCTCAGTCAGGAATCTCATCAACTGTGTTTCCCCTACAGTCAATAGACAGACATGCTTACCCTTCGGAAAATTAATCACATCTCAAGTGGGCTCAAAAAATTCTGGAAGAATCAGTCCCTTCTCCCCGGGCTGGGGGAGCCAAGGACCCCAGGCTGTGTTCATTACTGATTGCCTAAAGACAGGAGTCTGCCCTCTCCTGCCACCTCGGGAGTACATCAGCCTGCAGCCTCCCTGGTGCAGTGTACTGCCCTCCTTTTCTTTTTCTTTGCTGACTTCGACCTGAGTTTTCCTCCTCCCTGAAATTTCATACTTTCTCCCATGCTGGAAGTTTCTCTCCACGACCATAATCTTACCTGTTCTTCAGAAAGCTCCCCTTTATTGCTGTTTTAGTCCAGCTTTATTTTCCACTTTGGTAGCATTTTCAGGCAAGGTAGATCCCTTCAGGTCAGCACTGACTGTTCCCTGGTGGGTGCTGCTCTCAGCTCCCCAATGAGTACCTTGCTTGGACCTTCTACATTGTCCTTTGGAGGCTCCAGGCTATCACCACTGACTAGCTTCGTGGACTTCCAGGGAAGTTTAATTGCTGAGGGTGACTTCCTGGGCTGTTGTATTCATTATTTGGCTCCCTTCCTCTCTGTGCAGTGGTTAGAGGAATGTGCCGTCTGTTTCTAAATTCATGACAACGTAATTTAAGACTGCTGCTCTGCACTGCCTGTGGCATATCTGTATTGGCACACCCTGACTGGAAGTCTATTAGCTCTTTGTACCGTTAATTATGACCCACTAAGTTAACTTGACAATGATGGTTGATGTTGTTCGTAAAAAATGTATGACAAGAGAATTATTTGAGTGGGATATGTCAGATAGCGTCTCAATAAGGATCCAACATTTCTTCCTTAAACAGTCTATGAAAAATGGTATGATGAAATGTTAGTAGTTAGATACGTTTTAAATACCCATACATAAACTTATTTACCTCAGGCTCTGAAACCAACCGTGGAATGATTTTTAATTTTGTTTTGTTCTATTTTTTTAAATTGTTTCTAGCAGTTGGAGTAAGTTAGGAAAAGCAAGGCTGAAAAGGAAACAAGCTGTTTATTTCTAGAGTGAAACCAAACACTGTATGAGAGGAAGGCAAAAGGACTAAGGAGAGGAAGCTTAGTAGCTCTCCCTCACTTAGAGCCAAGAGTAAGGTAATCTTCACTTGCAAAATGGCATCACACTATGTCACTAATTGTTTAGGATCTCTCAGAAGACAAATGAAATAGATTCAGATGTCCTATGGAAAAAATAAAGGATTTCCATTACACATTTAGATACAATATTTTAGCCTTATTTTAAAAATTCTTGGAAAACCAACCCTACACAAAAGGTTTAGCTAAACCACTTCCTTAGCTACAAAAACTAAAAGTGAAGATGAATTTTAACATTCTCCCAGTGTCCTTCAATCCTGGTCTTCCCTTTAGGGTTTTCTATGTTACAGAGTGAAACATGGTTAACACAGTCACTAATGCACTTGACTTCCCTATTCCCCTCTGGAACATATTTTACTTCAACAGATGTTTTCAAAATAATTAAATGGTGGTGAGCATGCATTATTGACAATGTCTGATGCCACACTAATGCACTCCACGTTTAAACATTTGTCACCGGCAGGGCTGTGTGTTCAGGAATGTTGTGCTCTTTATAAATAACTTCTGTAAAGTATCTGAATTGTAAATGTGAAAAAATAGGGAAATTCTGATATATTGTAAATATTAATAAACCATGAATAAGATTGTACCAGCCTTCATTCTGTAGCCATGGTAACTGAAGTTTGACTGTTATCATTTGTATATTGCTCTTTAAAGTAGAAGGTAATGCATCTCAAAGATCCTGTCTTGAGCCACTATGAATGAGGGTATTTACCCCCTGAATGGTGAAAGAACAGTTATATTTTTGTGAAAAAATATGCAATGGTTGCTAAAAATTTCTGGTAGAGTGAAGTGATAAATATTGATGGGAAATCTGTGGCTGATATTAGATAAATGGTATTAGATCTTGTCCACATACCTATACCCTGTGAAGAGGTTTTATTTTTCCTTTTTTACTTATACTTAAAAGAAAAAAAGGGAAAGGAAAAGGAAGATTATCCAGCCTTTACTGTTACATTATTAGTTTCTCTAAAAATTCAGAAAATATTGCTACTGTACTGTAATACAATTATATTAGGTGTCCAAGCTAAAATAAAGTGAAGTTGGACTTTTTCTCTTATTAGGATTTAATGATATTATTATAATTAAGCTTCTCATTAATTTTTTCATGCTTTATATTGAGTTACTGTCCCCTGCAGATTTGAAATGAAATGATCATATAATTACAGCAGTCCATTTTTAAATGAGGATATTTGGAATATAGGTTTGCACCTAGGGTTTTCTGAAATTATAAATCATGAGTAGAATTACAAGATTGCTCATTTCTGTTGAACCTCATAATTAGAAAGGAGTGCAGAAAGAATGCTATACTTAAAATTCATGGATAAAAGTGTCTGATGCCCAAATAGAGGCATAATGAGAGTGAATATATATTTGTAGATATGTACAGGAAAGTTAAGCACAGCTAGTATTGATACTTGCTGCATTTAATATTGCAAAAGCTAAATACTCAAAATTATCAAGTCATGTCTCTAAGTGAAACTCTGAAACTGAAGCTGTAACATACTTGGGATCTTTTAATTTTTCTTCTGGCCTTTGCATTGCTGTGAGTCTGCCAAAGTAAATATGTGAGAACAGAACAGTGTTTTACAAGTAAGATTCCAAAGAAATAAATTAACAATATTTGTCAATGATGATTATATATGCCTAATAGATAACAGATGATGCATTTATCTGTTGGCCATATATATTTAAGTACTGTATCCCTGTAAGCACATGCTATGAACTACTCAGAAGCAGTAGAAATGAAAAATTAAGCACTTAGACAAAGTAAATGAACCATATATTCTGCTTCAGATGACAGTAATAGCAAGAAGAAAAAAATCCAAATAAAAATCTTCCTGAAAAACTGTGCAGAACAAAAGGCAAATGTCAATTCTCAAGACTAAAAACAATGACTTTACATGACATTCCTGAAGAAAAATGTCAATGTTGGAAGAAAGTGTTCAAAGCATCATCATAATAACAACTAACAGAGTAGATTAATGTTCCCTAATTAAAAAGTTGGCTATATTAAATTCACACAGTCCATATTACACTTCAGTCAGTACCTACATGCATATAGAAACCTATGGCAAAAGGATAATTAGTATCAGCTGATACAGAAAAGGTCTGTAAAGTGACAGGAGTACAAGTCACCACTTTCTTTTCCAATCACCTCTGAAAACGTTAGCGGTGTTCATGCATGAAGAAAATTCAAAGAAGATTCTTTCCCTAAGAGACAGATTAAGTCAGCTCAAGTTCATTGCTAAAATGAAAAATGGTGAAAACAATGAGGAAGTAGCGAATATGCAGGAACAACTTAAAACAGTCAGGAAGGAATTAGGACAAAACACCACTGCGGTCTCCAAAAATAAATGAAACTAACACTATTACAGCATATAAGAAAGGAAACTCTCTAAATAGGACGAGAGAGTAACTCTCACTAGGTCTTTAAAGAGGAACTGGAAGCAGATATCCATCTTACAGACAGAAAAAAAAAAGTAGTAAATGTGAAGCAAAGAAAATAATTTTAAAGAAAACAAAAGAAGAATAGGACAATCATTTTGAGACATGAGAGACAATACTCCCGCAGTAAAATATACAAAAATTCTTAGGGAAGCTAATGAAAATTTCTAACAGCGCTCAATAGCAGTTTAGTTAAAACTGGCACGTGAATCCTTCATTACAGTGTGCTCTTCTATACATGGTATGTTCAGGGAAATGCAACACAAGTTTCAGTCAAAATACAAAGTGACTGCCAGCAATAGTGTGATACTAGCACACAATTTAGCCCAGCTAGGATAAATAGCAGTGGCTTTCACTTTGTGGCCATATCTTCTCTCCTGGGAGCAAAAATTTTCTTCCTAAACATGAAAAGTTAAGAGACACTGTGAAATCCTTCTGAGACTTCACACGGCATCTGGAAAGACAGGTGGAAACCAGAAAAATGACTGTATTAAAAATCCAGAAGATCTAAAGCTCATTGTAAAAAAAAAAACACACACTACCATAGGTATTACTTGTTCAGTGAATGTGTGTCTGACAGAGATATCAGCTCATGAACAGAGACTGGAGACAGTGTGGAAAGTATCAATTAAAGCAATGCCAATTGCTACAGATTCTCAGGGACCACTGGCCAAAGCCCCGTGAAGAGCACCATCACTGATAGATGGACATTTCCATCAATATCCAACTCTTGTTAAAACTGTTCATTTAAAAAAAAAAAATCTTCCACGTTTCAATAATGCACTCAATGAGAGTGCTGGTCCCAAGCTTCATACAAAATATTGCCAGACACAGCCCATATCAGTCCATGAGATTGTGTACATCTGCTCACAGTTCCCCAGAAGATGACTTTTGAAAATGGCGATCATCCCTTACAGCCTTGCTTTTTCCACTCCTTTGCAGGTCGCAATGTATCTGCGGAGAAGGAAAAGTTGTGGCAGAAGCATGCATTGTGTTGTGACTGTGCCTCACATCATCTCAGCGAGCAAAAATTAAGAGTATTTGTGCTTTTCTTTCATGTCAATGAGTGATAGGACCACAGCATCAGAGATGTATGGTGTGACCTGTTAGTGTACGACAATGAACTTAAACATATTTCAAGTTTTAAAGTTTAGAAACCTTAGCTCATGAGTAGCATGTCAAATGTTTCAAAATTCATGACAAAGTTTGGAAATGCAGAGAATAGGAAATAGGAAGAAAAAAATTAAAAAAGGCACACAACCATCCCTTTTTCATCAAAAAGTCCCTTCTTCAGATGGAAGATTTCAGGTCAATTTTCTTTGTCAAGCTATCCTTCTTAGTGGGAGGAAAAGGTTATTTCTGTCATTCAGTTCTAAATGTGACAAAATACACAAAGTCCCAAAAGAGAAAAAGGAGAGTAGAGATCGGGAATATGTGTTTTTGTTGACATTCTCAGAGTACCAGGCAGCTGGGCAGTCAAAGACAGATGCCTGTCACCAACCAGATCAAGGACACAGCTGATGTGCTGTGCCCTGGCTCACTTCACTGGGCTGGGTTATTGTCTGTTCAGGCTCAGGCAGAACAGATTCAGGCAGCGTCAGTGAGCTGGTGTCCTTTGACACGGCGGGTCTCTAGATTAGGTGACAAAGTAAGAATCAGATGGAGAAGCCACTGAAAACATTACATGGAAAGAAAAGGTACACAGAAGGGAGTCATAACATTTTTTCAGGCTAGTTCAGAGATGATGGTGATGCTTTAACAACATATTGAGCAATCAGTCTCACAAACGAAAGGCAGAGTGCCATAATGAAGTAGAAACCCACTGATTTTTCCCTTTTATTGCGAGTTCTTTGATTTTTAACTTCTTCTGAACATTCTTAAACAGCAATAAAAAACAAAACAAACAAACAAAAAAAGATGACAACATATTGCCCATTCATCTTACCAAAAGTTATTTTTCATTTGCACTTTCCGCTCCTACATTCCTGGTTTTATGAGAGACAATCTCAGTGCAGCAGTAAGGTTACATACATAATAGGTGCCCTGACTTTTTTTGGTTGGTTTCTTTTTTTCCTTTGACTGTTCTAATCTTTGTCTTCTGTTCATGCCTTTCCTACATTTTTTTTTTTAAACCCAGATAGGACATCTAAGCACAGGTTACTATAAAGAGGGGATAGAAGGAATAATTTCAAGTGTGTATTAGACACTCTGCCCTTCAAGTAGGTAAATGTAAAAAAGTTGGTGTTGCGATTCCAGCTCTATGGCAGATTGGCAAAGAGACAGTACTGAGGTGAAGATGGGAAGGTGTCAAACCCTATATAACAGTATATGTAACTCCTTCTGTCCCACTAGTGTAAAACTGTAATGGTTTCCAGGGAGGGATACCTTCTTCCTCAGGCTATATACTGACTGTTTGAGATTTTATTTGCTTCTTCTCTGGGTCAGAAGTAAAGGGTGCATGCATTTGCATATTATAATATATTTTCTCCTCTTTTTTTAAATAATTTTATTTATTTAAGGCTTTCATCGCAATGTTGCTTTAAAATAGTCATAGCTCCACTTCCAAATAAACCTTACATCTTTTTTCAACAAGGAGCAGGAGGTCTTCTTATAAAGGAAAATGATTTTCACAAGAAAAAGGCTAAAAGACAGACCAGTCAATAAAAATTCTTTCTGTTTGCTCGCAAATTCTTTGCTCTTATATCTTAATCATATCCAGCATAGCACACAGTTTTTCTCCTACTGGTTTGTAAAGCAGGCTTATAATTAATTTATAAGCACTTCTAATTAGTAGAGACAAACAAGCATTGAAAACCCCACATGATGAGCAAGCTCCCCTTTAAAAAACACCAAGTTCTCCAGGTTTGTCAGGAAAATACTGCTCTACTACAAACTGATTAAAAAGCACAGCCCACTTGAAAGTTGGGGTTAAAAGTAAAATGGTGACAAACAATAGAAATGAAACTATGAGGTAACTAGTTCTCTGTTTTTAGCCTGCGCTTAAAGCAGTCCAGATATTTCTGATGTATTGCAAAGGACGTGGAAAAAGTTTGGGTCTAACTGCTGCTCCTGCTGACATCGGTGGAATTCTTCTCCGTGTCCAGCTGCAGCACATAGCTGGTCTGGACACATCCTGAATGCTGAACTGTTTTCCACAACGAAGGGGGCTGGAGGCCAAGAGCACATCCACTTGCTAAAAGCAGCAGGACTCTTGAGGTGTTACAGACCTGCAGACCAAACTTGCACTGTATAACCCCTTCACCTCTGTGCGTGTGGATGTCATGACCACGTACATGCCACTGACACCACTGCAGGTGGCATTCATTAGGGAGGGAAGTCAAAGCTGAGTGTTAAAGAGCTGTTCATCTTGAAGTGAAGACATCCCAACATTTACGTTGACAGCTAAAATGCTAATCACCTGTTAGATGACTGAAGGAAGACTTTCTCAACCATGCTGAATAGTTAGGAGTGTTGCAAGAGGAGGTCAAGATGATGCTAGAAAGACAAAATAAAATGACTGCTGGGAATGTGAAAAATTTTAGGGGAAGCAAGGGGCGGCAAAGGTGATGAGGGATCCTGAGGTAACTGGCAATGGAGAATGTTGTGCCACCTCATCAAACTTAAAGACATATTTATATCACATCAGTCTTCAGTTTGCCTTTCTGTATTTGTTTGAAACTCTTTGGTGCCTTCAAATGACCAATTCAGGTGGGTTTCTTTCCTCCATGAGAACAAATCTTTTAATGTTGTTTGCATTTTTATGAATGGATGCTGAGATTCTGGCACTATCAAAAGAGACAAGGAGATGGGACTTTTACCAAATGCTTGTGAAAACCTTACTGGAATTGACAGCCTTTACACACAAAACACAACTTTAATTTTTACCTAACTTGTTACTATTTCACATTCCTTAGACAGTTTTAATGCTTTAGTGGCTTCTAATGTTCTCAGTCTCACCAGTAGAAAAGCAACGACTGTGTTTAACTCCCCCATCTAATCCAAGAAAAATATCAGATCTAGGATTGCTCTTTCCATACATCCAAACTTTTGGTGGTGTTGATGCACATCAGAACATGGAAGGAGAAAGAGAGTGTAGTAAAAGGAAGGAAGCAGGATTATGAGTATCATACAAAGAAAGATAAACATGTAGGAGGTAAAGAAAGAACAAAAACAAACAAACAAACAAAACAGCCAAGCAAAGAAATCCAAAAACTGACAGATGGTCAGGTGTGAGAGAACATTTATTTTTGCATTCACACAACTATGTAATTCATGCTTATATTTCCACATACAAGTTTCAAAATATGCTCCAAAATTCATAAGCAGAGTACAAGTTTGTTACTGAGGTGACTGGGGGGAAATAAAGGCTTCCTTCTTATAATTATTTACTGCTCGTGTTAATTATTTCAATAATGTCATACTGTTGTCAGCATCATTTAAATTCTTCATTGCAAAGTTAATAGTCAAATTTCAAATCTTGGACAATGACATCATTCAAATAATTGTAAGAATATGTGCAGCAGAAAAAAAGACAGCTATTTGCAAAACACAATTTCTCCACCCAAAAGCTTGATGAAAGAACAATAGAAAAAGATCAACAAATAACAGAAGTTTGTTAGAATTGCACACAGTATTTGCTTGACTCTTTCAAAATCTTAACACTTGGAAAGTTTTGTAATGAAAGTTTTCCACATATATTTTTTTCTTTTTACCTTTTTTTCTGCTTTTGTTTGAAATTTAGTTGTACCTTCACATGATGTCCTTATCTGATGTGGTGTTTCTGAATAAACTTGAAGTGACGCCCTGGCAAAATTTCTCAGCAATCTTCCTCATGAAGAGTTAAGTATTTTGCAGGTTTATTTGATTTTTTCCTGATTCCTGTAGGAGTAGGAAAGGTAGTGCCACTGTAGTATAAAAAGTTTAGACTTTGTTTTCAAAGTAACACAATCCCTCTTTCAAGTTAAGCATAAGAATGCAATAAGGTGAAGGCCTATTTAAAAAAAAATAAAATATATATATATATTAGATGTAGATTAATACTTTTTTACAATTACTTTAATAATAATACCAAAGTTCTTTAGAGACATGGGTATAATAAAGGAATAAGATCTCTGGGATGTGCTTTCTTTTGTTTTGATATCCAGCAGCTTTAAATACCTGGCTATGGTTGGCGTTTAGGTATTCATGGAAGGGTAAAATGATGAGATTTCCTTTCCCCTCAACAGTACTAGTCAAGCCAGTTGGCTTCCCACACTGCAAGGCTACCACTCTCGCAAAGTACTTTCAGAGGTTTGACCACTGTATCCAATACTATTATAACAAACACAAACACACACGGGTTAAATGTTTGTTCCAGCTGGGTATTAATACACGTTGATTTTGGCAATTTACTGCACCAAAATATCCAGCATGGACAGAAATCATAAATAGTATGTTTGTAAAGATTACTTTCTATGGATCAACATTCATGAAAGGAAGCAGCCAATAGGAGGGTAAAAAGGGCACTTACACCTTAAATGCACAAAAAAACTAGCAAAAATTAGGGGAGTTAGATTTGCACCGCCTTACATCAGCGTAAGTACTTCCTATATAGTGCTAAACCCCCACCAAAAGGCTGATTCCTGCTGTTGGGATTGTTATTCTCATGTTAGCAAACTGGTAGACACAGTTCATCCACTGGGCCGCTTTAGGTCTACACTCCACCTGCAAGGCTTTACCCGGTATTTCTTATTCATTCACTTTTTGCCCACAGCAAATGGCAGCTGCAAGGACTTTAAATCTGGATGACTGATCCCTCTGTCTGACTGACTGATCTCTGTCCCCTTCTCCTCAAAGGAAGCCAAGGAAGCAGAGCTCTGCATTAGTCTACACTGACCTTTTTGTGGCTACTGTAAAACACAGTACTGTTTCCTTTATTCTAAATAATTCAGAAAACAGGACTAGTGCCTTAGAATTTCAGTGTAACGGAAACATCTTGGCTGCTGACCCATACTTCAGATATCATCCAAATATGGGCCAGCTTCTCTGTTAATATTGATCTTAATTATTTGCCTTAATCTGGGTTCTTTTTTCTTAGGCTAAATTAGAGTTTTACTTTTTCTGTATGAGAGAAAATTACAGGGGCAAACAAAATCGAGGCAAGCCCTCAGGAAATTCATCATGATTTACCTCTGGAACTAACAGAACTTGATGAGAGTTTTCAAGGCATGACTTTTATTGATACCACTGTCAAGATAACTTTCTTTATAAAACATTGTGTCATTGTGAAATGGGTATGTGACATCACAATATCTAGAGTGTTTCTTTAATGTACTACAGTTGGCTTGGATCTTTCACAGATTCTTTATTTTCTGGGTGTGATAATGGCACCAGGTTGTGAAAAATGGTTCTTTATTAAGCTCTTCAGAGTTTCACATGGAGGGAGTAAAATGTTTTATTTATGGCTGGTTGATAGGTAGGAGCTTTTTGGTCTAAAATGCGATTCAGCTGAGCAAACCCAAAAGACTGCATGGATATTCTCACTCATTTTAAACCAGACATATGTGGTTTCAAGTCACTTCTTAAACAACCATATCAAAACTAAAAAAAAATCCACAACTAATTCAAGCAGAAGTAAAACGTTGGTACTGTCTTTTTATTAGTCACCCTCCTGTATGTAAAATCACACTTTGTGGCTGGGGTCTTAGAAGACTCCTATTTATACAATCACTCTACACTAGTAGAGAAAAATGCCAAGGGGAACTCCTCTCCGATTTCAGAGCAGAAAATTGCATAGTATAGCAAACTACCTGACCTTCATTGTGTCAGACTTTTTTATTCTGTTTTGGAACTCTGATCTTCTGATATAGTCTTCTCAAAGATTCTTATCCTTTGACCGTCATCCTTCCTAGTACAAACCAATGCAACTCTCCTGAAATCAAGTTAAATATTTTTTTTTCCTTCTCTGAGAACTAATAATTGTATTAGCACTCTTGCTGGTTTACTGTACTTCTTACAGTGATCATCTTAAAATGGAAACACTTTCATTGTCACTATTCGTTTTTAAAAAACAGGTGTAAGCATGTTTTTATTTCTTTTCCAAAAATGTGGATGGTAAACCACTCATGCAAACATGCAATCTTTATCTAACTGGCTTACTAAGTTAACCATTCAATTTTTAATCAATGAAAATGTTTAAAGTAAGTTATTTTTAATCAGTCTATTGAAAAAGAAAGTAAGACCTCATCCCAGTATTTTAGTTCTTACACGAACAGGTTGTTCTTCCATCACAGACACAAAGCTCTTCTTACTATAAGTCATTACTACAACCTCTACAATGTTAAAACCAAAGCACAGACCTCAATTTCTAAAACATTAAACAATTAGTGAAAATATGTAGTTAATTCATGTGACGTCGTCTATGCAGGAAATAGATAGGGCCTTCACCGCTAGCCTCAGGAGAAAGGAGACCAATCACGCAATTAATAAGGTAAGCGATTTTTGATCATAGTTAAAGCTATAAAGTATGTTTCCTCATTCAGCTGTGTTAGCGGTGCCTTTTGTAGTCACTTGACAACATTGCATAGCACTCTTTTTGTCATCCGTGGGGAAATCATAGCTGCAGCAGAAAAATAAATACATTTCCTCTTCTCCCTCCACTTTGGAGAAGAAAAAATGAGACAATGTGAGAAATGTGTGAAGCAATACGTAACATGCCTCCTACAGAACTGCAGCAAAGGATCTCAAAATGAACATCTCCAAATTTGTTGTAGTTGCTGTACTAGTAAAGAGGTGCTGATTGAGTGAATTGGGCTAGCTGTCTCTGCCGTTTTAACAGCAAAACTTCCTACAGTTCAATTATCCGCAACAGCTTTCCATAATATCACTGAGAAATAAATTACCAGCGTTCCTGCAAAACAGCTGCTTTTTCTGTAAACTGGCGGAAAGACTCTTTAATGAACATTTATGAGCCCGTCAGCTGGAGCGATCCCTTTCCCCCGAGCAGCATGGCTGCTGGGGCGGGCGCCCCGAGAGGCGTTCTACCTGAGTGCACTTTGCCAGATTGATGAGCCTCCTTCCGACAGTTGACTTTTTATGTAGAGAATTTGTTTGGCATGCGCAAGCTGCTTACATCAATATATTATTAAAAGAGGAGGAGGGAAGGGGCCGTGGACACTAACTTGTAGCCGTATTGCAGCTTTTCTAGCTGTGTTTGTGTATAAATATATACATCTTCTAATCTTGCATTTCCTCTTTCTTTTTTTCCCCCCAGAGAAGCCAGTTACCCGTGCAGTGGCATCTTTCCACTTCCCAAACACGCGTGTCTCTGCCTATTTGTTCTTCCCCGGCTGCCTCTCCCTCCTCATTCTAAGCAGCCCTTTTTTCCCCCTAAATTCTCAATGGTCCTTAGTACAAACATGCATAGAAAGGTTACTCAGCGGGTTTGCATAGTAAACACAAATGGATATTGTTCTTGACATCTTGTGAACTTGTCTCTCTCCCTTGTATCTTGAGAGAACATAGGACCTTCTGGGCCTGTACGAGCCTTGCTGCATTTTTAATGATAGTCCCTGAAATGCAGGGGAGCAAGATGTTGTCACCTCGGCATATTTTATCCCTGATCAAACACTAGTTGGCAGCTGTTCTAAACTTGTAACACTGTCTCATCTACGCCGGCTGCTGGCTTGGTGGCAAGAGTGCAAAATCTCACCCAGCTTCTTCTTTTTCACATCTCTCTCTTGCTCTCTTACCTTGGAGCCCTGCTCTCCTCTTTAGCATCACAAAATCATTTCCAGCAAACTTCAGTACATAGAGGGGAGAGTTAGCAAGGAGACCATCCACCTTATGAAGTAGTATTTGTCAAAAACAGGGTAAATATATCAAGACATTCAAATGTTTATAAACACTGACTGTAAGTTCATATGCACAGATAACAGCAGACACGAAGGTACGTTCTGTGTGTTACATATGGGGTTATTGGTTTGGGGTTTTTTTCTTGAACGGTCACTTTTATTCAAATGCTGTTATTTTTGCTCTGTTTTTTTTTAAGTTTTTTTTCTTTAGGAGCATAATAGTTGTTTCTGAGAGGGTATTCACTGCTAAGAAATTACCAATATGCAAGATTCTGGCAGGTGTTTACAATCTTCCATTAAAAAAATAATTGCTTAAGCCATCACCACCTCTGCAGACTAACTTAAAGTTATTTTGATAGTTTTGAAAAAGTGTGATTTCTGTTTTGCCAGTGATTTTTCATGATCTGAGGGTTTTCGTTATTATGCTGGAGACACGTAATTTGAAAGTGTTGCTTGTTAGTATTTGAGTGTCATTCAGCAATTCTGCACTAGCAGGGAGAAGATGAATGTTTTTTTAAATGGTATTTTTCAAGTCGGTGTAAGAAGTAGGATTTATGGAAGCAATCTTTAATCCACTCGTTTATTATTCTAGATTAGAAAAAGCAGCATAAAAACTCAGAAATTCCATTTAATATATCTGGCATTCACAAAGCATTATGTAACACAGCTTCTCCATTTGAAGCCTCTGTATACTACATAATTATGATTTTTTTTTTCTTGATCCCAACCAAGCAACACTTGTTCTGCTATCAGAGACCTTGCTTCAGTATAATCTTTGGAAATGCCCAGGTGACTTCTGGGTGTTATGCCTACATCTTCTACAACTGGTACTGGTGACCAGTGATTACAATTAGCAAATGTCTATTTTAACAAATTAACTGCAATTGTTTGTTTACGGGGCCACTAGACATAAAGTCAGTTTTTATGCAAGAACATTCAAGACAGATAAGATTGCTGGAGACACCATAAAGATCTTGACACAATTGTCATCTTCTTTCTAACAATGTCAAGATGTTGTATAAAAATCATTCTTCTGCAGAGGCCAATGAAATGTTAGGCAAGTTTAGAAATCCAGAGAGGATATGCTGAGATTATGAATTGCTTTGGTCAAAATTTAAATCATTTTGAGTATTATGTTCTTTTCTCCTTACTGCATTGGGGGGAGGTGGTGGGGGGAGACTTTGCAGTACTTGAAAAGGTAAAGAAGGGCAACAAGGCTAATCCAGGATTAAAGAAAATGAGCTCTGAGGACAGTCAGAGATATCTTTAAACCATATGGCCCAAAGGGAAGATATTTAAAGTGGGAATCTCTTGGAAGCGTACACACTGCCAACTCAGGTTATTTTTTTTCTGGATTTGTACACAGGCAAGACATATATAAATGCAAATAGGAAAAATGTAGTTAAGGGGATCACAAAAATGTAGTACGCCTGGGATCACAAATACTTCACTGTAAAATAAACTGAAATACAATGCTCAAAAGAGGTCTTTGCCAGGCTACAGTTATAAGAGCTTGACAACCAACTAACTCTCCCTCTGACTTGTTTCTCAAATACTGTGAAATCACAACAATTTTATTTACAAGATGATTGCAAAATCATCTTGTGAGACACTGTTGACAGAAAACTGATTTTCTCTCTGAAAAGAATGCTGCAATAATTCAATTTCAAGTAACGTCTAACTCGACTGAATTAATAAATGCATCATGAAAATATTTTTCCCCCACTGTATTTTTGTTTTCTAACAAGCGTTCACTGTTTTGTCCATAGTCTGTTTCATCTATTCTCTTTTACTAAAACAATAATGTCAGCCTCAAGGAGACCTTGCACAAATGCTTTTTTTCTCAAGCTTTCAAAGTAGATATTGCCAGAGAAATGTCAATGAAAGTGCCATTTCTGAGTTTACAGCTGTGAAAGTCTCCTTTTCAGGGAAAGGGAATAAGAATCAGAGGAGATTGTGGGCAGAGCTCCTTTCACATGCTGTATGATTACTTGCAGTGGAGCAGCAAGAAGAGAAAAAGAAGCCTTCTCTATATAGTGTCAGGGAATAAAGGGAGTCTAAGATGAGCTAACAGACTATTTTGTTGCAGAATTTCTGAATAAAGGGAAGTCATGTGAATTTGAACAGTTAACAGATGGATTAGAGACCCAATTATCTGTGGTACTGTATATGAACTCCAACAAAGTTACTGTGAAAGAGGCAGCCTGTGTCCTAGCAGATCTGCCTCAAGCCTGGCAAAATGGGCCACTGGTCTTTATTTGAGCCCTGGGACACAAATGGTATAGTACTTGTTGCACTAGTAGTAATGCTGGCGATAATAAAACGAGCTTTTGAAAAGCTCTTCAAAAGACTGTGTTTCCCTTTGACTGACTGATCTCTCAGACTGGTTACAGCACGAGCATTTCACAGAGAAGGTTTGAATTAGATGAGGTTACAACCCAATTCAGTCAGGTCTCATGCCTGCTCATCCATTTGACTCCTCAGAAGCCTGAGTAGCAGTCTGACGGGGGATCGGCAGCCTAAATTCCCAGGATCTTCAGCTCCCTCACAGTTTGGCAAATGGTTTCATGTCATGACATACTCAAAGATTTCCGGGACTGCCATACAGATTGCACTGGGGCTCTCAACACAGTCTCTCCCTCTTCTTAGTCACTAGTAGCTTTCCAAGTCATGTAAAACACTTTGCTAATCAATGGCAGATTTGGAAAGGTATCTCTGTGCATAAACAGTGATGAAAGTCCATTCATACATAAGAACCTGTTTTATGTAAACATGCCTAGAAGAAATTTTAGAAAAAAAAATGAAAAAACACTTTGTTTCAAAACTACTGAAATGTTCCACTTTAATATTTTGACACAATTCGGCAGCTGAGGGCAATTAATGGATGTCTATATTTAAAGAAGATTGGGAATTCAGGCTGAAATAGAAATGTCAGTACTCAACAGAATCACAGACCTTTTAGTTATTTTTGGTTATAATTTAAGTGACTTCATGAAAATCATCAGGCATTTCGACAAGTAATTGTTAAAAGTTTCACACTTGTTAAACATTTACGCATGCTCAGCTAGCTGATATCCCGTGAATGAATAAACCACACTTCCCGTGGAGTATGCAGAGATGCTGGGCAGTTTTGCTACAAGGCTTTGGTGGCGCTGGAGGTCAGACAAGCTCTGTATGTGAGAGCAAGACCTGATGGCTTGCCAGAGCAGGGGATGGGGTTCAGCAACCTGAGAGCTCCCTTCCTCAGTTGTGTTCTTTCTGCCAATAAATGCTATGATCCTTCTAAAAAATATACAGGTCCTTGTTTTGGTAAAGGACAAGGGCATATTTCAGGTGTTTTTACTCCCTCTTTTGCAGGGTAATCCAAAGCCAGGCCACACAAATGAAAGCAGGCTTAGCTTTTCGTGAACACTGGCAGTGAACAGCCACTTGATTAACAGAATGATTAACGCCCTGTTCTTTCATACCTTCGAGGCAAGGCTGTCTGTTTTGCTAGAAACGATGGACTCGGTACAGAGCGACTGTGTCAGATATAACGCTCTGCAATAAAAGCAGAGCAGAGTATAAAGACCAGTGGCTCTGGCTTCAAACCTGGTGAGTTTGAAGAGAAACAAGAGCACCAGATGAAGGGGGGCTTGGATGTTAGAAAGTCACAATGCAAATATTACAGAGGACTCTGTTCTCACTAGTCACTGCAGGGAAATAAATTCGGGCTTCAGAGTGTCTAAGCAAAGCTTGGCCCATCCCCGATTTACAGCAGAGGAGACTGAACAGGAGTCAGGGGAGACTATCTCTTTAGAATGACACGATGGCTGACTCTGATAATTTGATGGCTACTCCCAGGTCTAGGAATCATGGCAGCTGATCCAGATACATCATAAAATGTGCAATACATAACACAACAAATCAAGATAAAAGCTTTCTTCAGTGGACAAAATACTCAGGCTATCACTACACTGGTGTCAGGTTAAAGTGTGTGTCAAACATGAAACATTGTTCGATGTAGCACATCGCAGCTGAGCGGAGGAATGTATCGCAGCCTTTCTTTTCCTTCCTTTTTATAACCGGTTCCATAGTATAAAAGCTCAGAGGTTTTTTTTCCACCCTGACCAGAAAACACCTGCAAATTCCAGACCACACCACAAATCTCCCAGCTTGTTGCTTTAATCAAATAGGCAGGTTATACATGCTCACTCTTGATTGCTTTTTGGATCGATAAACTTTGAATTCTTTTCTCCCAATTGACACGTCTTCAACAGAAAGGTACTGTGTCTGACTATGATGTTTACCTTTTCTCCACTCTTGCTGCAAAGCTGAAAACTTTGGCAACCAGAGCTGTGGAAAAGGGAATGGAAACTGTATGAGGTCTTAGTCACCAGGCTCTGGAAGGCTTCTTCCCCAGCTATGGTTTAAAGGTCTAAAGGACAGCAGTTGCCTTCGCACCCTGTAAACAGTCTGGTCCTTTCATGATCAGTTTCCTTTGATAGTATCTACCCAACAGAGTGTCTTGCCTAACTCAGGCCAGAGACGTCTGTGGGGTGCTCAGCTGCCAGAACACAAGTACCAGGTCAGAAAAACCAAAAAATAAAACCCTTAAACCAGTCTCACCTGGAACTTCCATCCAGGACATAGGAAGCACAGGTGGCAACGCTTCCTGATCCTTATTGCGGCAGGGATTTTATCCCAGACAGACCTATCTCCTTGCAGCACTGTACCAGATGATGCAGACTCTCTTGCTGTGGCTCTTTCAATTCCTACAAGACACCTAGATGTTCAGTGGAAGAGAAGAAGAATGAAAATAACGCGAGATACCAGCAGGCAGGACGTTTGCCCTGGTTCCACTGAAGCTTTATGGGGTTTGAGTCTCAGCATTTCCTGCTGCTGAGCATTTCTGACTCTTCTCCCAGCTTGCCAGCTTCTCCGAACCCACTTTCTCACAGACCTTTCCCCACACACATCGTGTACAAACATAATGCATCCGCCCATGAACTGTGCATGGTTAGGCAGCAGGACACACCAGAGTCAGGTATTGCGTTGCTCCCACCTACCTTGTGTGTGCCCTACCTTGCACATTAAAATGGCCTCTGATAATGAGGTCCTTGTTAATGAGTGATACATCTTATCCTGTGTTAATTTATATCAGCATTATGTGTTTATAAAAAATGCAAGTACGCTTCCCTTTGGGTCTCTTCTAAAAGATTTTTTTAACTCTTCTCTCAATTTATGGGATTAATTAATGTTAATGGGATTAATTTGCTCCATCTATCACTCCTCTTACTTCATTGCATGGGCCTTTATCTATAGGTGCACTGCAAAATAAGATAGAAAGAATCATTTACTGTAATCTCAATTCAGAGTAGCTGATTTGACAAGTTATGCAGTGGGACTCATCATCACAGCAATCAGGAGGAAGAATTTTCTGTACTTTTCTTTAAAAAGCCATAAGAATGCTAATTCTTATTCTTGCTTTTTCTCTTTTTTTTTTTTGGTCTTTTTGGTAAGGGTTGGGGAGGAGAGGATCTTATGCATAATTTAATTGCTTTGTCTTTCTCCCTCAGGTCAGTATATTATATTATATTGAAAAGTAATTATGCAGCGAAAGTAAAATGTCAAACTGCAGATGTCTGGTAACAAGTAGTACAGATGTGAATGATTCTATTATGTGCCATCTTGCAGACATCTTTATACCTTTCCTCTGAAGCTTCACCCTATGTGCTTATACGTTTGAGTATTTATGCGCCCTGGAAGAGATTTGCTTTTTTTCCCCCCTTTGCAGCATCTAGATCCCAAGCTGGGTTGCCTTGTTGGCAATGATTGATTACCCAATATCTAATTAAACCTGATCCAATCACTTATTATGCAGAGTGGAACAAACAAACTGAAGTCGACTGTCAGACCCGTGATTGATGATACTGCCAATCCAGCTTTTGTTGCGTCTAATGTCCTGACGCTTGTTACAACCAGCCAAAGCTGCGCTGGACAAAGCGTTCTGTCACTCTTCACACAAATTCACTCCCCTCCCCCCCCACACGCTCCTCTCTCTCTCTTTCTCTTTTTTTTTTTTTTTTTTTTTAAGGAAAAATTATTGAGAACAGCAGAGGTTCTGTTTGGGTTAGTGTGTACAATGAGATCAAAGTCCCCTAGAGATCCAGAGTCCTTAAGTGGCAGGGAGTGGAAGAAAAAGAGTATGTGTGTGCGGAGGGGGGGTTGGCAGGAGGTGCACTTGGTATGATAATGAACCTACCTTAGGGAGAGTGACAGATATGACATTAAAGCAAACCTAGCAGGGTAATAATTTCTTTTCTATTGTCTGCCAAGAAGGATTCTCTTCGCAGCTCTCATTTATAAATTTTTCAGTTTTAATGTTTTAATTATTTAAAATGCAAATAGGTTCCTGAAGAAAGGAGCAGAAAATACAAATTCCCTAAATAAATTCAACTTTTGAAGTTGCATTCACACATTGTAAAACCTTTCTCTTGTGCCTTCCATTTAGCTTAGATTAGTTAAGTTTTGGGGTTTTTTTTCTTTTTTGTGAGCCAAGAATTAGTCAAACTTTTTGTAGTTTTTTATTTTCTTATTTTTATTAGTTCAAGCCTTTTTTTTGTTTTGTTTTGGGAACAAGTGGAATAAAATGTCAGATTCTCTCGAGATTCAAAGAACTAGTCAGAAAAATGCAAAGAGGTTTTTACATAATGGTTTATTTCCTGACATTAACTGTGTTTTAAATGCTCAAATTGTACTCAGATATCAGAAAAATTCACATAAAGTGATGATTTATATCCCTTCACAAGTTTAAAATATTTGTTTAATGGATCCATCCTCCTATAAATTGTTTATACTCAATGTGGGCAAGTCTCTGTGCGTGAGCACATGTGCATGATTCCCATGCGATAATTGAAAGAACTGGTAAATGTATTTTTCAAAACCTTTTGCAATTAATCCTATGTTTACAGTTCCATTGCCTGCTTAGTAATCTATCTTACAGTTCTAAGATTCCCAACTCCTGTACAGCTTCAAATAGCTGATACTGAAAACAAAGCTAAAATAAAAGAAACAAAATCCAATATGATTTTAAAAGATTTTTCTCTTAATCCAGAATTTCCTTGCAACAGTTATTTTTTCTGCAATAAAAGGAATAGCAATATCCAGTTTGGAACTTTTTATTTTTCTAGATAGGTAATATAATTCTAAAGTTTATTTGTTTCCTTTCCCTGACAGGCCAGATGCAAGAGCGCTGCACATTTGGCCAAAAGCTGTGAAGGTGCCTAGGTCAACACATTTTAGTTCGATACTTCTTCATGTCTAGAAAAAAACATGTAGATTATTTATAGGTATGTTTTAAAGATTTCACTCCTCCATCCTAACTCTTAGATCTAAATGGTGCAGCACCTGGGTGGACAAGTGAGTTCCTGAAATAGCCCCAGCATCACTAATGAAAACTCTTAAATCATACCAAAACCATGACTCTGTAATAAATTAGGAACATAGAAGTTAGGTTATAGCAATAGTTCACAGACTGGTTCACAGAATGGTTGAGGTGGGAAGAGACCTCTGGAGATCACCTGGTCCAGCCCCCTTGCTCAAGCAGGGCCATGTAGACCCAGTAGCCCAAGACCATGTCTAGGCAGTTTTTGAGTATCTCCATGGATGGAGGCTTCATAACCATTCTGGGCAACCTGTCACGGTATTTGATCACCCTCACAGTAAAAACATGTTTCTCTATGTTCACACAGAGCTCGTTGTGTTTCCGTTTGTGCCCATTGCCTCTGGTCCTGTCACTGGGCAGTACTGAAAAGAGCCTGGCTCTGTCCTCTTTGCACCTTCCTTTCAGGTGTTTATATACATTGATGAGATCCCCCCTGAGACTTCTTTTTTCCAGCCTGAACAGTCCCAGCTCCCTCAGCCTCTCCTCATAGGACAGATGACCCAGTCCCTTCAACATCTTAGTGGCCCTTTGTTGAACTCTCTTCAGTATGTCCACGTCTCTCTGCTACTGAGGAGCCCAGAACTGGACACAGCGCTCCAGGCGTGACCTCACCAGTGTTGAGTAGAGGGGAAGCAAGTTTTATGACTGGCACTACGTGATGGGCCATAATCACACATCACAGGTATACAGACGCTGGCCAAACATGCCTAACTAGCCCCAAATTGCTGTCTTTTAGACAAATATACTTACAAGAATCTCTGCATGTACCTACATTTTTGTGAGAGGAAAATCTGATAAAATGTGTTGGCATTTAAACAACTTCATCTTCAAAGGATGTAATATGTGCAAGGAGTTGCAGGATTTTAAAGAGAAGTAAAATAGACAGGAAGGTAGAATACAGCCCTTGTTTACTAGCAAAGGAAGACAGTAATGGAAGTAAATTGAAGGGTGGGGAAAACCAACATAAGTAAAAATGTTTTGGAGGGTGCTAAGCTACAGAGAAAACAACCATGTGAATATCCAGTACGATATGCTAAATGGTGCCTGTTATCTTAGTGCTCGCAGCAATTACAACCGTATCAGGTCCTCTGTCTTGATGGGAGTCTTTCTTCAAGACTACTAACTACATTGCACTGATGGAGGAAGGAGGAGAAATGGGCTTTGTGAAACATATGACTTGCATGTATAGAGCATCAGTCTCTTCATTTCATACTCACACAACTTTAAGGAGAAGGAAAACATCTGGTTTTCTTTCGTACCCCACGAATTCAACCTCCGGAGAAATATTCTTCAGATAAACTGAGAGCCAGATTAAAAAAGAAATGTGTAGCTGTGTAAAGACACTAGAAGAATTTCCCCAAACATCTAAGTATTTCAATGAAAACCTCATCTTGCACAAAACACCTGGTGAATGCAGGAGTGCTGTCTATCTAATTCACACTAATATGTGTAATCAGCAGATCTGATGAGGTTAGTTGAACTACCTTGGCACAAATAGAAAAAGAAACAAGCCTCTAGCATTCAGACTTTGTTGCAGAGCTAGAGCTAACACAATCTGCAGGTAGTGCCGATGGTACCTAGCTAACCTAGTTCTAATTTTACGTCTCAACTCTAGCTACCCATGCCCTTCTGTAAGAAACCGTAATAAACATTATACTGGTCTCCGTGGAAGCTACAGAATTATAGTGGGGTAAATGGAAGGAGACGCAAGCCCTAAATATTTTAATCATGCTGACTTATGTGGAGTTAAGAAAAAAAGAGAAAAATATCCAAAGAAACAAAATAGGTTTCTCACTGCATTAAAAATAAATGTTTTACATCAGGGCAATAGGAGGCTAACATTACCAAAGGAAGCTAAATTTAGCCTGTGAAAGGTTATCTTGGGCAAGCACTTATGGTGCATTTCTCTAAATTTTCACTTCAATTAATCTCTAGAAATTCAGTGTCTGATCCCAGTGACAGTAGCCTCTGGCTTCTTCAGAGCGACTGCCGAGGAAAAATTATCTGACACATATCAAACAAGCAAGAAATGACACTGGACAACATTAATCAAAACTTTCTCATTTCCTGAAGAATTAAGCATTAAATAATTAATTCCAGCACTACAGGCAGCTGTAAAAGAGGCCTCGTGCCTCCCCGCTGGTAAGAATTTGTCCTTGTCTAAAAGACTAGATTGATATATTTATTATTTATCAGATTAATCATGGCCAAGAACATTATAGATTGGCAGCCAAGCCCAGCCAGTTATATTGTAGTGGCCTGTTATTGGAGCTTGGAAGGAAGCTGGTACATCAGCAACATTCAAAAAGGGAAGGGGTAGAAGAGTTTGCCCTCAAGCATTATTTAAAAAAAACCCGGCTCAAACGCCTATTTTTTTTTAGAAAAAAAAAAAGGGAATTGGACAAAGAAGATGTCATTGATTCAGCACCTCAGTGGAGGCTGCTAGCTCCTGGGGTCATTTTTATTTCTGTTTGCTAAGGACTGAAGGAGGCCCTTAGGATGTGGGTCAGAATATCAACTATTCTACGTGAAGCCACAATCATTAGTTTTAAAAGAGAGTTTCGGTGGCAGACAGATATAAATCAATTTAACCAGCACGTACAAGAAAAACCACTTCCAAACCTTCATTTTCCTTGTGTTTATCCAAGTACTGTAGCTGTGAGACTGATCTATGGTTTAGGTTTTCTTTCATTTTTGCTAGCTGACCGGTGGTACCAAGTAGCAGAGTAACTAGGTAGTCACACCCTAGGGGATCAGGATGCGAAGTTCCTGTAGATTAATAGGTGTTAGACAAAAAGAAACTTCATATAATTTCATATATTTTACTATGTAGTGCTTTTTTTTTTCTTTTTCAATTTTTCTCGCTATTGCTTCTGTGCTGCCACTCAGGGTGATAATATCTGATATGAAATTTTATTTTTTCATTTTGAATACAGGATTTCTCATTTCTTCTCGATAAGCATGCACACACAGTCAAAGGAAATCATGACTGTGGAATTCACAAATTATGGATTGTTCCAAATGCCAACCTCTCCTCTACATCTTTATTTTCTTGTTTCTGTGGTGGGGGAAGGATGAGTGAAATTTTTTATGACCCACAATTATGCCTTCCTATTTTGCTCCCTTCATGTCACCTACATGTTATCTGGCAACAACAAAACAGGAGAGCTGCTATATACTCAATTAGTGAGAAGTGATGGGATATTCTTTAAAGGCAGCTTTGTTTCTGCACAGACCAGGATTTGCCTGCTAGTCTATGAGAAAGGAAATTTCAGGATGGCTAGACACAATGAGCATTTTATTTTGAAAATATAAGTAAGAAAAAATAGAGTGACGGCAAAATCTGGGCCTGAAAAAACAGAAAGAAAAATCAACACCAGACATGATTCTTTGACCAGGGAAAGATGATGAAATGTTTGATAAATATTCTATTTATTTATTTATTGTCTAGGTTGGAAGGGACCTTTAAGATCATCGAGTCCAGCCATCAACCTAACACTGAAAAAAACACCACTAAACCATGTCCTAAGCACTACCTCTACCCCTCTTTTAAATACCTCCAGGGATGATGATTCAACCACTGTCCTGGGCAGCCTGTTCCAATACTTGACAACCCTTTTGGTGAAGAAATTTTTTCTAATTTCCAGTCTAAACCTCCCCTGGCACAACATGAGGCCGTTTCCTCTTGCCCTATCACTTGTTGCTTGGGAGAAGCGACCGACCCCCACCTCTCTACAACCTCCTTTCAGGTTGTTGTAAGAGCGATAAGGTCTCCCCTCAGCCTCCTTTTCTCCAGGCTAAACACCCCCAGCTCCCTGAGCTGGTCCTCGTAAGACTTTTTCTCCAGACCCCTCACCAGCTTTGTTGCCCTCCTCTGGACTCATTCCAGATTGTTAATGTCAGATTAACATTCCAGATGTTAATGTCAACACTAATGTTTTGTTAAGGTCATAAGACTCTCCACAGTAGGTCTCATGGAAAGCCCATTCATAGAATTGTAGAGGCATAGAATGGTTTAGGTTAGAAGCAACCTTAAAGATCATCTAGTTCCAACCCACCTGCCGTGGGCATGGACACCTTCCACTAGACCAGTCATGCCAAAGAAAATCAAACTGTGCATTCTGGGGAAACAAACAAGGGGTTCCCAGACTCCAAAGATCATGTAGCTTCGGGCTTCCAGTGGCCTTGAGACCTGGGAATTGAGCGTTTCCTAAGCTGGAAGAATGACCCTTGTATATGATTAATCTAGATGGATTTTTCTACCACAGGTTTTTCAACCTGTTTCTTGATTTCATGTGTGAATAGCATTAATAGTGTCCTGCGGCAACCAGTTCCACATTTAGCTATATATTGCAAAAGAAACACCTTCTCTTGTCTATTTTGAACCAGCTGCCTGCTTTTTGATGCCCTCCAAATCTTCAACAGGAGACAGTGAACATTTCCCTCTTCGCCTGGTCCATGTGGCTTGTGAGGTTACCACCATAGAGCATACTGACTCTGTCCTCTGCTATTTATAGAGTCTACACACAGCTGAAGTATTTAATGTTTTTCAGGGGGGAAATGTTTGATAGAACATTAGACACAAACAAAACTTCACAGATCAAAATGTCCACAATGAAGGAAGAAATACAGTCTTAGGGATGAGAAACCATGGGTTTTTTCTGCTGGTTATGGTTTTACATTTTAATTGCAAAGGTTAAAAATAAAATATAGCGAGCCATTGTTTTCTGATCTGGCTCCAAAATGAAGCCATGCAGACTTCCTCAGAAGTTAGGGGGTTTTGTGCTTCCTGGGGAACCCAGAGAGCTATGTTTGAAGCAGTTTACTTTAACTCCACTTTACATCATTCCAAGAACCCAAGTTCTAAATGGGTAGAATAATTTCTAAAAGAAAGTAAGCAACCTTTCATGATGCCCAAATAAAGAAAATCTTACAGTTGATTCTAAGCAAAAGTGTCCAAAGTGTCACATCTGCATATTAGGCTGCTGCTCTGTAAAAACAGGTTTATTACCTGACATCATATACTTGTCACATTTCTCCTCAGAGAAGAACAAATGTAAAAGGTCAGTATAAAATACTGTGTTGTGGATCTATGAATTGTTCACAAACATCTAAAAATATAACTGTGTGCTTTTTGTATAAAATAGGAACTAGTGGAAATACTGAAACTGAGCAGAATTCTGTCTTGATGTATACATTCTTTTATTTACTTCTACTCATATTTTGACAAACTAAATGCACAATCAGCTTTTGAATATTGCATAGTATTTCTCAGATAACATATTTTTCATATGAAGTCAACTGTTTATCTGAGTATTTACCAAGGCTTTGTAATTCATCTTTTAAACATATAGCTATTTTATACTTTATTTTAGCAGAAATAACAAAAACTTTTCCATATTCAGTCATCAAATGTTTAAAAAGAACATAAAAACTAAGCTCTATCTTTTTTTTCATAAACTCTAGTTCAAGAGAAGTACCTGGCTGGAATTATGGATTTTTTTTCTTAAAATGGCAAGCCTTGTAAACTATATAAAACTTTTGATATGCATCTGCTAGAGAAGAGAGAAAAATTCCTAAACCAAAACTTTAGGAAATTGATTCAAAATATTGATCCTATACAATTAAACACAGAACCACGTGGAAAATCTGAGTGTGACTAAGCTTCCAAATATACCTCAACAACCAGGCCATGAAGGAGGTAGCTCAGACACCAGTAGCACCAAGCTTAGGACCAGCTGTTTCTCAGATGGCTTTTGCAGTTTGTGGTGATGTCCATTGTATCAGAACATCCCTTTGGGGCCCAGGAAGCAGAAGCAGGTCTAGGGCCAACTAACACTCCTAGTACTGCTAGAAAAGGGCAAAAGGAACAGAGCACTTTGGTCTTACACTTCTTTTTCTCCTGTGGTGACTGTGATAAACAAGAGAAGAGATTCAGAGAACTAGATCCCACAAAATCAGGTCAGCTGAAAAAGAGTAGTAACCAGACCTGTGGCCAGATTGCATGCAGGGGGAAAAGTAGTTTTACCTTGTGGGTAGATACTGACTGCAACAGCAAAAGAAATCAGAAGCAAAAATAAGAGAGAGTAACTGGTTATTTGTTTGCTGCTCACTAGATGTTCCCTTCAGCAACTTTGAAAAGCCATGGTTGTACAGAAGAGGGGAAAGCTGCTTATTTGCAGTATTCTGGGTAAGAGGAAATTTCTGAAAGTGTAAGCAAAGAAAATAAATTTTAAGAGGTTAAAGGGGACATACAGAGAGAAAGCATCTGATGCCTATCTGGAGCTTAGAGGGGGTGGAGCGATAGGGAAGACTTTTCATAAGGACTAGAGGAAACTGTAGAAAATTGCTTGCAAGTTAGGACTCCACTGAAATGCTCCTAGAATCAGTCCAAAAACTAAGGAAAGGAGATCTCCTGGCAAGATATAGGTAGGCAGAGGGAGGGATGTCTTTGTAACTCTCCTGTAATTTCTTGCTCTTCTTTTGCCCATTCCTGTATGTCGTGTATGCCCATTCTTTTGCCCATTCCTGTGTGTCCACATTCCTGTATGTCGTTACTATCAAATTTTTGTTGTCCAACTTTGTATTCTGGCAAAACCTAGTTCTAGCTCTCACAAATCCTACTGCTTACTCTACTTTGTGCTATGGTCAGATCTAAACAAAGCCCTGTATTATGCGAGTCCTGACATAAATGGGGATATTTGAGTGAATGTGTAGAGTGGAGGCCCTTAGCTGTTACACGTCCACTCATCAGTGAAAGCATTATATGTCAGTGATTGAAGCAGGTGTTAGAACCATGTTATCTGCTGTATCCACTGCACTGTAGAATTACACCCAATAAGCATTTATTACTTTATGTAAAATGGAACAGATGGGAACTATTAAAATAAACAAATTGAACCTCCAGAGTATCTCCTACAGGGTAGTTAAATCATTCATATGAGAGCTGGAACAAGTAGGCTCAAATGCTTTCAAGACTGAATTGACTCCCTGTCTTTCACACACTGGGTGACAGCTTTCACCACTGGTCAGTTGATTGGCAGTCTCTGACCACCACCTCCATTTCCAGCTGTGACACACACTGGGAAGATGGGTCCAAACTCAGAAGACACCACAATAATACCACATAGCAGCTTCGGCTCTACAGGCAAGACAAGTTGGGGAATACATAGTTTTCACTGGAGCTTAAAGACAAGATCCAAAAGTTAGGAGTATTAGATCGAAATAAAAGGTTAGATGCTCTTGATACCACTTCTACTAAATTCTAACACTTCTGGCCCTGGGAGGTGGGTGCTGGGGTTTGGCTCTGGTGCTCAGCCTTAACACAAGAGTCTTGCTGCCTTAGCTTTGCAACTGGAAGTAATACTTTGTAGACTCAGTGCTGCCCTGCTACAACTGTAGCAATTAATTTCCTGGAGTGACCTCAGCCACTTACTGACCTCTCCACCACAAAGAGCCTCTTCCTCCCTGGCACCACTCTCCCTCCCCTTGAGAGGGAGACAAACTTCTTCATGTTGTCAAGGTCAGCTTTTGATGAAGACTAAATGCTTTTTCTTCACATTTAGCCTTCATGAATTCTTGCAGTCCCCTGTGAGGAGATCCCATGCTGATCACAATGGAGAGGTGCAAAGTGTGTCCTGCTCCCCCCGCCGTGGGTGTACCACAAGCCTGCAAAGCTTGAACCTGTCAGCAAAGAAAAACAGAACAAGGTGATACCTCTAACAGGTGAAATGAAGGTTAGAAAGATAGGTCTGTGCATTGTCTTTTTGAGAATTGACTTTTGCCTCTGGTCTTTTTGTTGGCTTCTCCAGCTACAATGGTCCCATGCAGTCTCTAGGAAAGCCTCTGGCCATCCCTCACCTTTGAGCATTTGGGCTGGGAGTTTGGTCTTCGCTGCAGCCAGGACTCCAATCCCTTTCAGAAGCCTCCCTGTTGGTTTTCATGCTGCAAGCACCCTGTTTGCTCTCTGTCTCGGGACATGAGTACAAGATATATTGACTTTGGCAGCAAAGCCAAATTAAAAGGCTCTTTTTCCCAAGCAGTTGTTCTCACACACTAGTTCACTGCCCATTCAGCAGTGCCCGGACAACAGTTTTAGAGGCCACACTGTAAATCAGGTCTCTGAAATGATCTAAGCTACAAATAACCTTTTTAAAGGTTATTTTTAACTTGCATCAGTTTGGTCTGTATTGATTTGCGACACACACAAAATTGAACAGTCATTGCATACAGCACAGCCACAGGGTAGGGGCTAAGGAAGTGCATGTTCTGAAGCTGGCTTGCTGAATAACAAAACCAGGTATGCCATGACACCATCCTCTTGCCTTGCCCCACACTGTATTCCCAAAGCATCCCTGACAGACCAGACTGTTTCTTGCCATGAACGAGCAGTCCTTCCTCCCCCTGTGAGGGCCTGGGCAGAGGTGAAGCACACCAGCTAGGATCAACAAACCGCCGGTCTCCCTTCTGCCCCACCACTCCACTTTGAAAGATCAGGTGCTTTTAAAACAAACCTGAAGCAGACAAATTACAGAGCTTTCCTCTCTGTTGTAAATTCAGAAATGTAAATACATTCCAGCAGTAAGACTGACTTTTTTAAAAATACTAGAAACACAAGCCAAATATTTGTGCCTGCTGCACAAATAATTTGGTGGGATTTTAACTGTTGAGAATGTAGCGGTGTCTTTTAAAGTCAATGTCAAGCAGTGGATGTTGAGCAATAATGAAATTAAAAGAGTTGATAAATATGGGTTTTGGTAGCCAAACAGGTGTTTTCTGTTTCCTAAAAAACAACAAAAACTATGAAACTAGTGCAGGCAGGGAGGTTGGAGGGGGCACAGAAATACTTTAAAGATGCTTTTCCCTTTTTTACATCTTAATGACAAGCTGATACTGATCCTCACCCACCTATTTTTCTGTTGGAAAAAAGCTGTCAATTAACTTTCATAGTCAGAGGAAAACCGGGAATACCTTAGCAAGAATTTCAGATTTTTGGTTATATGAATCTTTAATATAGGAGTCATGCTGTTAACGTTACTGTTTTTATCAAGTACTCACGTACAGATGGCAGGATAGTTTACCGCACTTTGGCCTTGTTGTTATTCTTTCCCCCTTTTTCTCCCTCCGGTACTTGCCTTCATCTCTCTAAGAGCTTTCTTTCCCCCCCAAGACTTCTGTGTTCTTCCACTTGCACATGAAATATATGGCTGCCATTTTTGAAATTAAACTGAGTCTAGGGATTATCCTGACCTGAAACACCAATAGAAGCTCTCACAGTCACAGTCCATTGAACATTATTAATTTATGATCACATCTTGCTGTGCCTTAGCCGCTTTCGCTCTTTCTCTGAATTAACCTACCACAGCAAGCCTGCCTGCTGCACAAAATACTACAAAGTAGGATAACATCCTGCTGAGACACTCGGTATGTCAGGTAATGGGAAAGTATGGAACATCTGAAGGACAGCAAAGTTTTCTTCTTTCCTTTTTGGTTCTTGTTTTGTGTTAAGTGTAAGTAGAGCAGAAATGCAGATCATTTAGTTTAGCATTTAGATATTGAAATACTATCATTTCCCTTTGAAATAATTTTAGCTTTATCGTGCTCCAGCATAATCAACGTCTGGTCTTCACATAAAAGAATACCAATACAAAAGGTATTCACAAACCTAACTCTTCTACTTACCGTACCTGAAGTAGAAGGTAACATTTCGGGTCTTTCACTAGCCAAATCAGTGATTTTCCAATGCATTTGAAAGTGAAAGCCTACACAGCTATATGGTATTTTCAGCAATGCTTTTCAAATTTCTAAACCCCTTAAATAAGAAGCAACATAGGGAAAGGGCTACTTGATCATTTGTTAAACAAATATCAAAGATATGCATACTAATGCCAGAAGGAGTGCTTTCGGGTGTTCTATTTACAGAATTGTAATTACATTTGCTGTTTGAATTGGCCCTCCAAAGAATTAAAAATAAGCAGCCATGGCTTTTTATTGCTATCCAGTGTTCCCTGGTGGCTTCTCTCTGAGTGTTCTGACTGGCAATTGTTCCAGGCTCACTTGTGCCAGTAATGCATTTGTTAATTAGGCTAAGACTACTACAAAAACCACAACACAAGCCTCTTGTCAGCATATGCTGATCTAACCTCTTGAAAGGATGGTGATTTAAATAGATGCCTTTTGAGTTTTTGCTATTTTTTTTCAGAACATGTAAATATTCCCCTAAATATTAGTTACGCTGGTTTAAATTTTTATGGGATCAAATATTTGTTTAATTCTTGTTTTCCATGTTCGCTTTTCCGTTTCAATGTTCTTTCCTCCCCATATCTGCTACACGTACAACGGAGAAGTCTTGAAAACACACTTTTTTGACAGTAATCAAAACAGCTTTCTGCACCTATAGTTATATCTAATAACATACTGGAGTTCTGCAAAGACTGGGCTGGAGGGACATGGAGATTTTACTCTTTTCTGCACCAGCGCTAAAAACACAAGAACAATGCCAGACATGCCAGGGAGTAAAAGGACGATCCACAATGGAGGGTCACTTTCTAAAAAAACCTGCATGTCAAGCGGCTCTGATTCTGTGCTCCAGCTGTTCAGGTGAAAAGAAAAGGGATGAAATTAATTAGGCTGTAACTTCATTACTGGTTTGAGAATGATCTGGCAACAAAGTCTCACTGTACAGTTCATGAGTCCTTTTTAATAATTTTCACCTGTCCAAAGGCTGCCGCCAACTCTCTAATCTACAAACATGTTTTCACACCATTCTCCACAGCCCTTTATGTATAAAATCTGTAAGTTATTGGGACATTGGTTGTCAAGACAAAAATAGGGAACTCAGGCCAAAAGGAAATCTGCAGAAGCTTGAAGCACCATCGGCTTTCACCCTTGAGACTGGACACAAACATAATTTACATTTTAAAGAAAAATACATTAAAGGAATGCCTTTCCTTTTCATACTAGAAGATAAAATACTAAAACTGTAGTAAAGGGAAAGGAAATTTATACTGTTTGTGATTCTTACCTATATTCTATGCATATTTCTTAAAATGAAGGAAGCTTTCTCTTTTCACTTCATGCAGTATGGCACTCAGCGTTTTATCAAAAGATCTGCTGAAATATTTTCAATCTATCATCTCAGACAATAGTGCTCACTGCTATATATGGAGAGAAAAGTTAGTCATCTCAATTCAGTACATATCAAAATGTTGAAAAAAAAATGTGTTGGTCTTCCCAACATAAATAGCATGATTCACTTGGAAGTCAAGCAACTGTGTTTGGAAGGTTCTGTGTTTTGGTTACCTGCCCAAGTATGTATGGGGTTGAAGCTTGATTTTCTGTAACTGTCTGCTTTTACATTGAAAATATTTGCTTTTTTTCCCCTCTGGAAAAAGGGACATATCTGGGAAAAAAATGTTTTGGCTAAGATAGAGGAAAATGAACAGAAATGTACTCTAACCCTTCATTTCTTACTATATATTGGGGTCCACATATGTACCTTTTTCCCAGTGGTGTACTAGCCTCACCAGATGCATCACAAAAAATACATTTTTGGTAAGAAGCAGCCAATTGCTGAGAGTAGATACTGTAGTCCTTCAACCTGTAACATTCATGAGGCAATGGAAGTTGAATTTCTGAATGAAAATGTCCAATAATCCAGTTTTCACATTAAAAAGATAATAAAATTCCAGAATGCTTACCTTGAGGAGAATAGGGAAGAACTGTCCAGCTATATTTTGGTGGGACACACTGCTGACGCAGTAAGAGTAAACCTGAGAAGTCTTATGTGGCAAAATGAATTTTGTATCACAAAGACTGGTACTTCATACTAATGAATTTATGGACAGTAGATTTAAATTTATAATCGGGACCAAGCAGGACCAACAGGCCTGCAAAATCTATTGGTAAAAAGCTCTAGCAGGAATTTGAGAAAACAAGAAAAGCATGTTTAGAATACAATACCATCTTCATAACATCGCAGTACTGCTCATCTAGCATTAGACATAGCAAAAGAATATGACCCTCTGACTCTCTGTCACCCTCTTCACTCAGTATCCCATCAGAAGTTAATTCATTTTAGGACAGGACAGAGGGGAGTCTGGCTAAACTGGAGGTGAAGGCGTGACTCTGGCAGATTGCTCTTACATCCAAGTGAGCTGGGAAGGAGCAAGCTCGGGTACCAACATCACTCCTCCAGCCTGACACAGCTCAGCACTACAGTGGTGGTAACTGAACTCACATTGTACCTGGGACCACTAGGCCTAACTGAAGCTAGCTTGGGTGTTGCTACACTTCACAGCATTACAGCAACTGCAGCGTAGACACTCTAAAACACGCTGGGGGGGAGAGAGGAGTGTGGGGAGGAAGCCTATGAGCAGGCCTCACAAGACCTGCCCTTTGATAAATTCACAAATTACATAAGTGAGCAGGGATTGAGATTCTGAACTACAATGAAGTCTAACACATTGAACATCAAAGTGCCAGCGAACTCATTAACTTGTGCTGTGAAACATGAAGCAGGAGTACAGAAAATATTTGCCTTTGCTGAAAATATTTGATGAGCATTTCACTGCAGAAATAAGTGTTATAAATGCTTAGACAATTCACTTGCATGTGTAATTGCCTTTATGAGCAAGCAAGGACTGCGACAGCATCGCTAACTCTCCAAATTCTGGGGTTTGAAGGTTCTACCTTAAAATTGAATTTTAGTACAAAGTTTCCAGACTATGATTTTTTCCCCTCTTTAGACTGCTGTCAAACGAGAAGGTCTGAGAAAGAAAAGGATGGGGAAAGGAGCTCATGGGACACGCTTTTACCCTTTGAAAGTGGAATTAAGGTTGGCACAAGCAAAATTCTGGCTCAAGTGTGGACAAATCCAGAATGCTCTTAGAGCTCCCAGGGAGTTCCTCAGTCATCATGGGATAGGGAGGAAAAGTGCCAGACTTCTGAAGTGTGGGAGATCAAATGACCATATGTAGGCAGTAAGAAGGAGGAGATACAATTCAAGGAAAAGAAGTTAAGAATTATTGAGTATTGCAAATTTCACATAAAGATAGCCTACATGCAAGTCTTTTCTTTCAGCTTATAGCCTAACACAGTGTGTCGCTCATTTGGGTTAACTATTTGCAAGAGCTGGAGTTTCCCTTACAGCTTGTAACTATATTAGTGTAGAGCCCAACTTCAGCTATCCCAGGTTGAAGATTGCTAATTGCCAGCCTAGACCTTGGCAGGAAGGAGCACTGACATACCAGGAAAGGCAAAGATGGTGATTGTTCCCAGATTGCTGCAAACCAGGGCAAGCGGCCCTGTCACTCCCAGAGTGTGTTTAAATTAACACAGCTAACACTAACAATAAGGCCTCTTCTACTGCTCACTAATGTCCAGGTTGTGGTTTTACCAAGTAGTTGCGTCTGTTCTAACGATCTGAAGCACCTACTACCACTCTATGCACCCCGGTATACATGTTCACTTTGGTATATATGGCTATGTACCATAAGGTTTGGTACAGCTTCCCTGTCCTGCCCCCACCATGGCTCAGGAAGGTTTTATTGACTATGACCCTTCATGTCTACAGTTGCACAGCCCTTGGCAGGTGTCATCAACAGAAAAGACCTAGAGTTACTGTACTGTAGAAGATAGGAAGTTAAAGGAAATAACATCAGGGAAGTGGTAAAAATTCTTCATTTCTGGCTTTCTGTGTAGAGAACTGACAGTTTCTCTCACTCCTGGAACAAAAGAGAACAACCAAAGTCCTCCAGCATCCAGAGATCAATAAGGCTGTACTTTGTACTTGTATTTAGGGCTGAGTTTTGAACATGAAATAGTCACACAGGTTCAAAAACATCCAGAAGCTGAGTGAAAGAAAAGAAAAATGACAGTTCATAGCACTCAGTTCATAGCACTTGAAGCGATTTCAGATTCTCGGGTGTCATACTTAATTTCTGAACATGTGATGTCAGCAATATATGAGAAACCCTCAGCTAGCTGAAATCTTACAGTAGAAGTACAAAACCAGGGTTACATTAGCATGGCTAACACAATATTTTTCTGATACTATGTCCATCAATTTCTCTATAAAAATTTCTGCTTCAGATGCTCTTTGATAACTCTTTTTCCACTTCAGTCTCTTTAAAATAGTACATATCTTTTAACTGGATCCTGTATAAGGATATATTTTTAAACTCTGAGCTGGGACTCCACAAGTCTTGTCAGGTATTCACAGTATAGTAGCATTCTTCCTTCACTCTTCCTCCTTGAACCTCTTTGCTCCCTCTGAGAGGTACTGAGTGGTGCATCCTAATATATTTCTAGAAGAACTAGTGAATGATGCGAGATACAGCCAGTTGGACAAGATATTCTATGGTCACCTCAGTGTATGTACCCGTGACTACTCTACCATTGACACTAGCCAAAGCTCAGTTTCACTCCCAGAGAAAGACAGAGACCTGTCTTTCAAGGTGCCCCTGAAAATTTTTTGCCATCCAAACTTCCAGGTGAGTCTAGTATGGTCATTCCACCAGTCCATCAAATTCATCCTTACTTCCTAGAAAATTCACCTCTACTTGGTTATAAATTCTTGTATTGATTTCTGGCTCCTCCATGGAGTGTTATTTTTTTCTTCCAGAGAAAGAAACAAGATTTAGCATTAGCACCTATGCAAGAAATGCTTTTATTATTTATTATTTATTTTTACCCCACTGTATTTTTTTTTTTCTAAAAATAATCCTGCAACAACTTATGGACCTAACCAGTAAGAAGAACTCGAAAATCACCTATGAGTGATTATTCAGAAAGGCTGAGTAAGGGTCAATGTAACATGAATGGACACTTGCAAATGGTAACACTGTGCATATTCAGGAGGCATTTACCATGACCTTCATATGGTATTTACAACATATGTCTATGTATATACCACATTTTACAACATCAATTTCCTTCTGTCCTGCCTGAATCCTATAGAAATTCTTTCAACAGCCTCCTAAATGAAGTGTAAAAGTTCTCTAGTAACACAGTACTGTTCAGGATACTCAAAGCTATCACTGGTTGAGGATGTGGAGAAAGTATTAGCAATACCAAGTGGCATAGAATGTAAATGGCAAATGAAAATCAATCTTGATACATAAGGAGTATGTATCTAGGAGTATGACTCTACCCATATATATATATATATATATACACATACACACATGTGGGCTTTCAATTAGATATTTCAATGCAGAAAAGTAATCTTGGAGTCTTTGTGGATCATTCTCTGGAAACATTAACTCAGTGTTCAGCAGCACCAAAAAGGCAAGTAGAACATAAGGAATTATTTGGAAAAGAATAGAGAACAAACCATCAAGCATTACACTACTGCATTATGCATTAAACCACAAAAAACTTGTATCTTTGACAATGACCACAATATTGGCCACTCAATCTGAATAATTATGTAGCAGAACAAGGACCAGTACAGATAAGGATGATCAGAGATCCAGAATTACCTCCATATGGGATGGGATTGAATATTCTCGTATTCTACAGTATGAAAAAAACAAACAAAACAACAGACAGAAGGTGAGTGCATATATAAAATATTCAGAGATGCCAATAATGCAAGTGGAGAAAAGCTGTTTACTATTCCTAATAAAACAAAAAAATGGGGGCTTACAATACAAGAATCAGAGAGAAGTCTTAAAAGCAAAAAAAGAACATTCATTGCAAAAAACTGCATAGTTATTTTGTATAGAACAACACAGAGAATAATGCACAGAATTCACTACCACTGCATGTTGCAGATGCCAAAGGTATGTATGGCTTCAAAAACAAAAGGACACATCATTGTTGCCAATTCTGTCTCAGGAAACCCCTGACCCACTGATCCTCAGAAGTAAAGAGGCCATTCTGAATGAAAGAGCAAGCTATGCTTGCTTTGGTTTCTTATTCATTTCCTCAGCATCTGCTACTGTTACTGCCAGGGACAGAACAATGAGAGTGGCTTTTGGCGCCTTTGTGGGTTTTGCAACTGTGAGTGTTAATCCTTTAATCTTTTCGGTTCACTTTGTCTTCCTTAAGCATATTTCATTTTATATTTAAGGGGCTAATTCAAGGTTGGCGAGTGAAGTCTAGTTTCTTTTGAAGTCAGTGGGAATAGTAGACTCACCTTTTCCCCTTTACATTGCAGAAAGCAATTCTCTTTCTTAGATCTAAGTTTACACCACTTGAAGTGATGTGAGCAACTTGGATTCTTAAATCCCTCTTACGTTACATGCAGCCCCCTCATAATGCTGCTGTCAGGGAGGATCTCTGCTCCTCATAGCCATGTTTGAAACAGAGCCAAATGACACCAAGTGCCCTAAGACCCAAGGGTTCATCTTCACAGAGGTCTTTTCCAGCTTCATCATTTAAGAGGAGACCAAAGGCAGGCTTATTTCTACAGAGACTGTGACAGGATATTTGAGATATATGAATTATGACCCCTTTGTACTAGGGTGTAACAATTAGGAGTTTGCGGTTCAACCT